>NW_026453696.1:0-168426 GCF_943734755.1 Anopheles moucheti
TTGTCCATCCAAAACGAACTTTGTACTTTGCTATGAAGTTCCACCAGGAATGAGTTTTCATGCAAAAATTATCTATTTCCACTAACTTTGTCCATCCAAAACGAACTTTGTACTTTACTATGAAGTTCCACCAGGAATGAGTTTTCATACAAAAACTGTCTATTTCAACTTAATTCGTCCATCCAAAACGAACTTTGTACTTTGCTATGAAGTTCCACCAGGAATGAGTTTTTATGCAAAAACTGTCTATTTCAACTAACTTTGTCCAACCAAAACGAACTTTGTACTTTGCTATGAAGTTCCACCAGGAATGAGTTTTCATGCAAAACCTGTCTATTTCAACTAACTTTGTCCATCCAAAACGAACTTTGTACTTTGCTATGAAGTTCCACCAGGAATGAGTTTTCATGCAAAAACTGTCTATTTCAACTAACTTTGTCCATTCAAAACGAACTTTGTACTTTGCTATGAAGTTCCACCAGGAATGAGTTTTCATGCAAAAACTATCTATTTCAACTAACTTTGTCCATCCAAAACGAACTTTGTACTTTGCTATGAAGTTCCACAAGGAATGAGTTTTCATGCAAAAACTGTCTATTTCAACTTAATTCGTCCATCCAAAACGAACTTTGTACTTTGCTATGAAGTTCCACCAGGAATGAGTTTTTATGCAAAAACTGTCTATTTCAACTAACCTTTGTCCATCCAAAACGAACTTTGTACTTTGCTATGAAGTTCCACCAGGAATGAGTTTTCATGCAAAAACTATCTATTTCAACTAACTTTGTCCATCCAAAACGAACTTTGTACTTTGCTATGAAGTTCCACCAGGAATGAGTTTTCATGCAAAAAACTGTCTATTTCAACTAACTTTGTCCATCCAAAACGAACTTTGTACTTTGCTATGAAGTTCCACCAGGAATGAGTTTTCATGCAAAAACTGTCTATTTCAACCTAACTTTGTCCATCCAAAACGAACTTTGTACTTTGCTATGAAGTTCCACCAGGAATGAGTTTTCATGCAAAAACTGTCTATTTCAACTAACTTTGTCCATCCAAAACGAACTTTGTACTTTGCTATGAAGTTCCACCAGGAATGAGTTTTCATGCACAAACTGTCTATTTCAACTTAATTCGTCCATCCAAAACGAACTTTGTACTTTGCTATGAAGTTCCACCAGGAATGAGTTTTCATGCAAAAACTGTCTATTTCAACTAACTTTGTCCATCCAAAACGAACTTTGTACTTTGCTATGAAGTTCCACCAGGAATGAGTTTTCATGCAAAAACTGTCTATTTCAACTTAATTCGTCCATCCAAAACGAACTTTGTACTTTGCTATGAAGTTCCACCAGGAATGAGTTTTCATGCAAAAACTGTCTATTTCAACTAACTTTGTCCATCCAAAACGAACTTTGTACTTTGCTATGAAGTTCTACCAGGAATGAGTTTTCATGCAAAAACTGTCTATTTCAACTTAATTCGTCCATCCAAAACGAACTTTGTACTTTGCTATGAAGTTCCACCAGGAATGAGTTTTCATGCAAAAATTATCTATTTCAACTAACTTTGTCCATCCAAAACGAACTTTGTACTTTGCTATGAAGTTCCACCAGGAATGAGTTTTCATGCAAAAACTGTCTATTTCAACTAACTTTGTCATCCAAAACGAACTTTGTACTTTGCTATGAAGTTCCACCAGGAATGAGTTTTCATGCAAAAACTGTCCTATTTCAACTAACTTTGTCCATTAAAAACGAACTTTGTACTTTGCTATAAAGTTCCACCAGAATGAGTTTTCATGCAAAAACTGTCTATTTCAACTAACTTTGTCCATCCAAAACGAACTTTGTACTTTGCTATGAAGTTCCACAAGGAATGAGTTTTCATGCAAAAACTGTCTATTTCAACTTAATTCGTCCATCCAAAACGAACTTTGTACTTTGCTATGAAGTTCCACCAGGAATGAGTTTTCATGCAAAAATTATCTATTTCAACTAACTTTGTCCATCCAAAACGAACTTTGTACTTTGCTATGAAGTTCCACCAGGAATGAGTTTTCATGCAAAAAACTGTCTATTTCAACTAACTTTGTCCATCCAAAACGAACTTTGTACTTTGCTATGAAGTTCCACCAGGAATGAGTTTTCATGCAAAAACTGTCTATTTCAACTAACTTTGTCCATTAAAAACGAACTTTGTACTTTGCTATGAAGTTCCACCAGGAATGAGTTTTCATGCAAAAACTGTCTATTTCAACTAACTTTGTCCATCCAAAACGAACTTTGTACTTTGCTATGAAGTTCCACAAGGAATGAGTTTTCATGCAAAAACTGTCTATTTCAACTTAATTCGTCCATCCAAAACGAACTTTGTACTTTGCTATGAAGTTCCACCAGGAATGAGTTTTCATGCAAAAATTATCTATTTCAACTAACTTTGTCCATCCAAAACGAACTTTGTACTTTGCTATGAAGTTCCACCAGGAATGAGTTTTCATGCAAAAACTGTCTATTTCAACTAACTTTGTCCATCCAAAACGAACTTTGTACTTTGCTATGAAGTTCCACCAGGAATGAGTTTTCATGCAAAAACTGTCTATTTCAACTAACTTTGTCCATTAAAAACGAACTTTGTACTTTGCTATAAAGTTCCACCAGGAATGAGTTTTCATGCAAAAACTGTCTATTTCAACTTAATTCGTCCATCCAAAACGAACTTTGTACTTTGCTATGAAGTTCCACCAGGAATGAGTTTTTATGCAAAAACTGTCTATTTCAACTTAATTCGTCCATCCAAAACGAACTTTGTACTTTGCTATGAAGTTCCACCAGGAATGAGTTTTCATGCAAAAACTGTCTATTTCAACTAACTTTGTCCATCCAAAACGAACTTTGTACTTTGCTATGAAGTTCCACCAGGAATGAGTTTTCATGCAAAAACTGTCTATTTCAACTTAATTCGTCCATCCAAAACGAACTTTGTACTTTGCTATGAAGTTCCACCAGGAATGAGTTTTCATGCAAAAATTATCTATTTCCACTAACTTTGTCCATCCAAAAACGAACTTTGTACTTTGCTATGAAGTTCCACCAGGAATGAGTTTTCATGCAAAAACTGTCTATTTCAACTAACTTTGTCCATCCAAAACGAACTTTGTACTTTGCTATGAAGTTCCACCAGGAATGAGTTTTCATGCAAAAACTGTCTATTTCAACTAACTTTGTCCATCCAAAACGAACTTTGTACTTTGCTATGAAGTTCCACCAGGAATGAGTTTTCATGCAAAAACTGTCTATTTCAACTAACTTTGTCCATCCAAAACGAACTTTGTACTTTGCTATGAAGTTCCACCAGGAATGAGTTTTCATGCAAAAACTGTCTATTTCAACTAACTTTGTCCATCCAAAACGAACTTTGTACTTTGCTATGAAGTTCCACCAGGAATGAGTTTTCATGCAAAAACTGTCTATTTCAACTAACTTTGTCCATCCAAAACGAACTTTGTACTTTGCTATGAAGTTCCACCAGGAATGAGTTTTCATGCAAAAACTGTCTATTTTAACTAAATTGATCCATCCAAAACGAACTTTGTACTTTGCTATGAAGTTCCACCAGGAATGAGTTTTTATGCAAAAACTGTCTATTTCAACTTAATTCGTCCATCCAAAACGAACTTTGTACTTTGCTATGAAGTTCCACCAGGAATGAGTTTTCATGCAAAAACTGTCTATTTCAACTAACTTTGTCCATCCAAAACGAACTTTGTACTTTGCTATGAAGTTCCACCAGGAATGAGTTTTCATGCAAAAACTGTCTATTTCAACTAACTTTGTCCATTAAAAACGAACTTTGTACTTTGCTATAAAGGTTCCACCAGGAATGAGTTTTCATGCAAAAAACTGTCTATTTCAACTTAATTCGTCCATCCAAAACGAACTTTGTACTTTGCTATGAAGTTCCACCAGGAATGAGTTTTCATGCACAAACTGTCTATTTCAACTTAATTCGTCCATCCAAAACGAACTTTGTACTTTGCTATGAAGTTCCACCAGGAATGAGTTTTCATGCAAAAACTGTCTATTTCAACTAACTTTGTCCATCCAAAACGAACTTTGTACTTTGCTATGAAGTTCCACCAGGAATGAGTTTTCATGCAAAAACTGTCTATTTCAACTTAATTCGTCCATCCAAAACGAACTTTGTACTTTGCTATGAAGTTCCACCAGGAATGAGTTTTCATGCAAAAACTGTCTATTTCAACTAACTTTGTCCATCCAAAACGAACTTTGTACTTTGCTATGAAGTTCCACCAGGAATGAGTTTTCATGCAAAAACTGTCTATTTCAACTTAATTCGTCCATCCAAAACGAACTTTGTACTTTGCTATGAAGTTCCACCAGGAATGAATTTTCATGCAAAAATTATCTATTTCAACTAACTTTGTCCATCCAAAACGAACTTTGTACTTTGCTATGAAGTTCCACCAGGAATGAGTTTTCATGCAAAAACTGTCTATTTCAACTAACTTTGTCCATCCAAAACGAACTTTGTACTTTGCTATGAAGTTCCACCAGGAATGAGTTTTTCATGCAAAAACTGTCTATTTCAACTAACTTTGTCCATCCAAAACGAACTTTGTACTTTGCTATGAAGTTCCACCAGGAATGAGTTTTCATGCAAAAACTGTCTATTTCAACTAACTTTGTCCATCCAAAACGAACTTTGTACTTTGCTATGAAGTTCCACCAGGAATGAGTTTTCATGCAAAAACTGTCTATTTCAACTAAATTGATCCATCCAAAACGAACTTTGTACTTTGCTATGAAGTTCCACCAGGAATGAGTTTTTATGCAAAAAACTGTCTATTTCAACTTAATTCGTCCATCCAAAACGAACTTTGTACTTTGCTATGAAGTTCCACCAGGAATGAGTTTTCATGCAAAAACTATCTATTTCAACTAACTTTGTCCATCCAAAACGAACTTTGTACTTTACTATGAAGTTCCACCAGGAATGAGTTTTCATACAAAAACTGTCTATTTCAACTTAATTCGTCCATCCAAAACGAACTTTGTACTTTGCTATGAAGTTGCACCAGGAATGAGTTTTCATGCAAAAACTGTCTATTTCAACTAACTTTGTCCATCCAAAACGAACTTTGTACTTTACTATGAAGTTCCACCAGGAATGAGTTTTCATACAAAAACTGTCTATTTCAACTTAATTCGTCCATCCAAAACGAACTTTGTACTTTGCTATGAAGTTCCACCAGGAATGAGTTTTTATGCAAAAACTGTCTATTTCAACTAACTTTGTCCAACCAAAACGAACTTTGTACTTTGCTATGAAGTTCCACCAGGAATGAGTTTTCATGCAAAACCTGTCTATTTCAACTAACTTTGTCCATCCAAAACGAACTTTGTACTTTGCTATGAAGTTCCACCAGGAATGAGTTTTCATGCAAAAACTGTCTATTTCAACTAACTTTGTCCATCCAAAACGAACTTTGTACTTTGCTATGAAGTTCCTCCAGGAATGAGTTTTCATGCAAAAACTGTCTATTTCAACTTAATTCGTCCATCCAAAACGAACTTTGTACTTTGCTATGAAGTTCCACCAGGAATGAGTTTTTATGCAAAAACTGTCTATTTCAACTAACTTTGTCCATCCAAAACGAACTTTGTACTTTGCTATGAAGTTCCACCAGGAATGAGTTTTCATGCAAAAACTATCTGATTCAACTAACTTTGTCCATCCAAAACGAACTTTGTACTTTACTATGAAGTTCCACCAGGAATGAGTTTTCATACAAAAACTGTCTATTTCAACTTAATTCGTCCATCCAAAACGAACTTTGTACTTTGCTATGAAGTTCCACCAGGAATGAGTTTTTATGCAAAAACTGTCTATTTCAACTAACTTTGTCCATCCAAAACGAACTTTGTACTTTGCTATGAAGTTCCACCAGGAATGAGTTTTCATGCAAAAACTATCTATTTCAACTAACTTTGTCCATCCAAAACGAACTTTGTACTTTACTATGAAGTTCCACCAGGAATGAGTTTTCATACAAAAACTGTCTATTTCAACTTAATTCGTCCATCCAAAACGAACTTTGTACTTTGCTATGAAGTTCCACCAGGAATGAGTTTTTTATGCAAAAACTGTCCTATTTCAACTAACTTTGTCCATCCAAAACGAACTTTGTACTTTGCTATGAAGTTCCACCAGGAATGAGTTTTCATGCAAAAACTATCTATTTCAACTAACTTTGTCCATCCAAAACGAACTTTGTACTTTGCTATGAAGTTCCACAAGGAATGAGTTTTCATGCAAAAACTGTCTATTTCAACTTAATTCGTCCATCCAAAACGAACTTTGTACTTTGCTATGAAGTTCCACCAGGAATGAGTTTTCATGCAAAAACTGTCTATTTCAACTAACTTTGTCCATCCAAAACGAACTTTGTACTTTGCTATGAAGTTCCACCAGGAATGAGTTTTCATGCAAAAACTGTCTATTTCAACTAACTTTGTCCATCCAAAACGAACTTTGTACTTTGCTATGAAGTTCCACCAGGAATGAGTTTTCATGCACAAACTGTCTATTTCAACTAACTTTGTCCATCCAAAACGAACTTTGTACTTTGCTATGAAGTTCCACCAGGAATGAGTTTTCATGCAAAAACTGTCTATTTCAACTAACTTTGTCCATCCAAAACGAACTTTGTACTTTGCTATGAAGTTCCACCAGGAATGAGTTTTCATGCAAAAACTGTCTATTTCAACTAACTTTGTCCATCCAAAACGAACTTTGTACTTTGCTATGAAGTTCCACCAGGAATGAGTTTTCATGCACAAACTGTCTATTTCAACTTAATTCGTCCATCCAAAACGAACTTTGTACTTTGCTATGAAGTTCCACCAGGAATGAGTTTTCATGCAAAAACTGTCTATTTCAACTAACTTTGTCCATCCAAAACGAACTTTGTACTTTGCTATGAAGTTCCACCAGGAATGAGTTTTCATGCAAAAACTGTCTATTTCAACTTAATTCGTCCATCCAAAACGAACTTTGTACTTTGCTATGAAGTTCCACCAGGAATGAGTTTTCATGCAAAAACTATCTATTTCAACTAACTTTGTCCATCCAAAACGAACTTTGTACTTTACTATGAAGTTCCACCAGGAATGAGTTTTCATACAAAAACTGTCTATTTCAACTTAATTCGTCCATCCAAACGAACTTTGTACTTTGCTATGAAGTTCCACCAGGAATGAGTTTTTATGCAAAAACTGTCTATTTCAACTAACTTTGTCCATCCAAAACGAACTTTGTACTTTGCTATGAAGTTCCACCAGGAATGAGTTTTCATGCAAAAACTATCTATTTCAACTAACTTTGTCCATCCAAAACGAACTTTGTACTTTGCTATGAAGTTCCACAAGGAATGAGTTTTCATGCAAAAACTGTCTATTTCAACTTAATTCGTCCATCCAAAACGAACTTTGTACTTTGCTATGAAGTTCCACCAGGAATGAGTTTTTATGCAAAAACTGTCTATTTCAACTAACTTTGTCCATCCAAAACGAACTTTGTACTTTGCTATGAAGTTCCACCAGGAATGAGTTTTCATGCAAAAAACTATCTATTTCAACTAACTTTGTCCATCCAAAACGAACTTTGTACTTTGCTATGAAGTTCCACCAGGAATGAGTTTTCATGCAAAAACTGTCTATTTCAACTAACTTTGTCCATCCAAAACGAACTTTGTACTTTGCTATGAAGTTCCACCAGGAATGAGTTTTCATGCAAAAACTGTCTATTTCAACTAACTTTGTCCATCCAAAACGAACTTTGTACTTTGCTATGAAGTTCCACCAGGAATGAGTTTTCATGCAAAAACTGTCTATTTCAACTAACTTTGTCCATCCAAAACGAACTTTGTACTTTGCTATGAAGTTCCACCAGGAATGAGTTTTCATGCAAAAACTGTCTATTTCAACTAACTTTGTCCATCCAAAACGAACTTTGTACTTTGCTATGAAGTTCCACCAGGAATGAGTTTTCATGCAAAAACTGTCTATTTCAACTAACTTTGTCCATCCAAAACGAACTTTGTACTTTTGCTATGAAGTTCCACCAGGAATGAGTTTTCATGCAAAAACTGTCTATTTCAACTAACTTTGTCCATCCAAAACGAACTTTGTACTTTGCTATGAAGTTCCACCAGGAATGAGTTTTCATGCAAAAACTGTCTATTTCAACTAACTTTGTCCATCCAAAACGAACTTTGTACTTTGCTATGAAGTTCCACCAGGAATGAGTTTTCATGCAAAAACTATCTATTTCAACTAACTTTGTCCATCCAAAACGAACTTTGTACTTTGCTATGAAGTTCCACCAGGAATGAGTTTTCATGCAAAAACTGTCTATTTCAACTAACTTTGTCCATCCAAAACGAACTTTGTACTTTGCTATGAAGTTCCACCAGGGAATGAGTTTTCATGCAAAAACTGTCTATTTCAACTTAATTCGTCCATCCAAAACGAACTTTGTACTTTGCTATGAAGTTCCACCAGGAATGAGTTTTCATGCAAAAACTATCTATTTCAACTAACTTTGTCCATCCAAATCGAACTTTGTACTTTACTATGAAGTTCCACCAGGAATGAGTTTTCATACAAAAACTGTCTATTTCAACTTAATTCGTCCATCCAAAACGAACTTTGTACTTTGCTATGAAGTTGCACCAGGAATGAGTTTTCATGCAAAAACTGTCTATTTCAACTAAATTGATCCATCCAAAACGAACTTTGTACTTTACTATGAAGTTCCACCAGGAATGAGTTTTCATACAAAAACTGTCTATTTCAACTTAATTCGTCCATCAAAACGAACTTTGTACTTTGCTATGAAGTTCCACCAGGAATGAGTTTTTATGCAAAAACTGTCTATTTCAACTAACTTTGTCCAACCAAAACGAACTTTGTACTTTGCTATGAAGTTCCACCAGGAATGAGTTTTCATGCAAAACCTGTCTATTTCAACTAACTTTGTCCATCCAAAACGAACTTTGTACTTTGCTATGAAGTTCCACCAGGAATGAGTTTTCATGCAAAAACTGTCTATTTCAACTAACTTTGTCCATCCAAAACGAACTTTGTACTTTGCTATGAAGTTCCACCAGGAATGAGTTTTCATACAAAAACTGTCTATTTCAACTTAATTCGTCCATCCAAAACGAACTTTGTACTTTGCTATGAAGTTCCACCAGGAATGAGTTTTTATGCAAAAACTGTCTATTTCAACTAACTTTGTCCATCCAAAACGAACTTTGTACTTTGCTATGAAGTTCCACCAGGAATGAGTTTTCATGCAAAAACTATCTATTTCAACTAACTTTGTCCATCCAAAACGAACTTTGTACTTTACTATGAAGTTCCACCAGGAATGAGTTTTCATACAAAAACTGTCTATTTCAACTTAATTCGTCCATCCAAAACGAACTTTGTACTTTGCTATGAAGTTCCACCAGGAATGAGTTTTTATGCAAAAACTGTCTATTTCAACTAACTTTGTCCATCCAAAACGAACTTTGTACTTTGCTATGAAGTTCCACCAGGAATGAGTTTTCATGCAAAAACTATCTATTTCAACTAACTTTGTCCATCCAAAACGAACTTTGTACTTTGCTATGAAGTTCCACCAGGAATGAGTTTTTATGCAAAAACTGTCTATTTCAACTAACTTTGTCCATCCAAAACGAACTTTGTACTTTGCTATGAAGTTCCACCAGGAATGAGTTTTCATGCAAAAACTGTCTATTTCAACTAACTTTGTCCATCCAAAACGAACTTTGTACTTTGCTATGAAGTTCCACCAGGAATGAGTTTTCATGCAAAAACTGTCTATTTCAACTAACTTTGTCCATCCAAAACGAACTTTGTACTTTACTATGAAGTTCCACCAGGAATGAGTTTTCATACAAAAACTGTCTATTTCAACTTAATTCGTCCATCCAAAACGAACTTTGTACTTTGCTATGAAGTTCCACCAGGAATGAGTTTTTATGCAAAAACTGTCTATTTCAACTAACTTTGTCCATCCAAAACGAACTTTGTACTTTGCTATGAAGTTCCACCAGGAATGAGTTTTCATGCAAAAACTATCTATTTCAACTAACTTTGTCCATCCTAAACGAACTTTGTACTTTACTATGAAGTTCCACCAGGAATGAGTTTTCATACAAAAACTGTCTATTTCAACTTAATTCGTCCATCCAAAACGAACTTTGTACTTTGCTATGAAGTTCCACCAGGAATGAGTTTTCATGCAAAAACTGTCTATTTCAACTAACTTTGTCCATCCAAAACGAACTTTGTACTTTGCTATGAAGTTCCACCAGGAATGAGTTTTCATGCAAAAACTGTCTATTTCAACTAACTTTGTCCATCCAAAACGAACTTTGTACTTTGCTATGAAGTTCCACCAGGAATGAGTTTTCATGCAAAAACTGTCTATTTCAACTAACTTTGTCCATCCAAAACGAACTTTGTACTTTGCTATGAAGTTCCACCAGGAATGAGTTTTCATGCAAAAACTATCTATTTCAACTAACTTTGTCCATCCAAAACGAACTTTGTACTTTACTATGAAGTTCCACCAGGAATGAGTTTTCATACAAAAACTGTCTATTTCAACTTAATTCGTCCATCCAAAACGAACTTTGTACTTTGCTATAAAGTTCCACCAGGAATGAGTTTTTATGCAAAAACTGTCTATTTCAACTAACTTTGTCCATCCAAAACGAACTTTGTACTTTGCTATGAAGTTCCACCAGGAATGAGTTTTCATGCAAAAACTGTCTATTTCAACTAACTTTGTCCATCCAAAACGAACTTTGTACTTTACTATGAAGTTCCACCAGGAATGAGTTTTCATACAAAAAACTGTCTATTTCAACTTAATTCGTCCATCCAAAACGAACTTTGTACTTTGCTATGAAGTTCCACCAGGAATGAGTTTTTATGCAAAAACTGTCTATTTCAACTAACTTTGTCCATCCAAAACGAACTTTGTACTTTGCTATGAAGTTCCACCAGGAATGAGTTTTCATGCAAAAACTATCTATTTCAACTAACTTTGTCCATCCAAAACGAACTTTGTACTTTGCTATGAAGTTCCACCAGGAATGAGTTTTCATGCAAAAACTGTCTATTTCAACTAACTTTGTCCATCCAAAACGAACTTTGTACTTTGCTATGAAGTTCCACCAGGAATGAGTTTTCATGCAAAAACGGTCTATTTCAACTAAATTGATCCATCCAAAACGAACTTTGTACTTTGCTATGAAGTTCCACCAGGAATGAGTTTTCATGCAAAAACTGTCTATTTCAACTTAATTCGTCCATCCAAAACGAACTTTGTACTTTGCTATGAAGTTCCACCAGGAATGAGTTTTTATGCAAAAACTGTCTATTTCAACTAACTTTGTCCATCCAAAACGAACTTTGTACTTTGCTATGAAGTTCCACCAGGAATGAGTTTTTATGCAAAAACTGTCTATTTCAACTAACTTTGTCCATCCAAAACGAACTTTGTACTTTGCTATGAAGTTCCACCAGGAATGAGTTTTCATACAAAAACTGTCTATTTCAACTTAATTCGTCCATGCAAAACGAACTTTGTACTTTGCTATGAAGTTCCACCAGGAATGAGTTTTTATGCAAAAACTGTCTATTTCAACTAACTTTGTCCATCCAAAACGAACTTTGTACTTTGCTATGTAGTTCTACCAGGAATGTGTTACCATGCAAAAACTGTCTATTTCAACTTAATTCGTCCATCCAAAACGAACTTTGTACTTTGCTATGAAGTTCCACCAGGAATGAGTTTTCATGCAAAAACTGTCTATTTCAACTAACTTTGTCCATCCAAAACGAACTTTGTACTTTGCTATGAAGTTCCACCAGGAATGAGTTTTCATGCAAAAACTGTCTATTTCAACTAACTTTGTCCATCCAAAACGAACTTTGTACTTTACTATGAAGTTCCACCAGGAATGAGTTTTCATACAAAAACTGTCTATTTCAACTAAATTGATCCATCCAAAACGAACTTTGTACTTTGCTATGAAGTTCCACCAGGAATGAGTTTTCATGCAAAAACTGTCTATTTCAACTAACTTTGTCCATCCAAAACGAACTTTGTACTTTGCTATGAAGTTCCACCAGGAATGAGTTTTCATGCAAAAACTGTCTATTTGAACTAACTTTGTCCATCCAAAACGAACTTTGTACTTTGCTATGAAGTTCCACCAGGAATGAGTTTTCATGCAAAAACTGTCTATTTCAACTAACTTTGTCCATCCAAAACGAACTTTGTACTTTGCTATGAAGTTCCACCAGGAATGAGTTTTTATGCAAAAACTGTCTATTTCAACTAACTTTGTCCATCCAAAACGAACTTTGTACTTTGCTATGAAGTTCCACCAGGAATGAGTTTTCATACAAAAACTGTCTATTTCAACTTAATTCGTCCATCCAAAACGAACTTTGTACTTTGCTATGAAGTTCCACCAGGAATGAGTTTTTATGCAAAAACTGTCTATTTCAACTAACTTTGTCCATCCAAAACGAACTTTGTACTTTGCTATGAAGTTCCACCAGGAATGAGTTTTCATGCAAAAAACTGTCTATTTCAACTAACTTTGTCCATCCAAAACGAACTTTGTACTTTGCTATGAAGTTCCACCAGGAATGAGTTTTCATGCAAAAACGGTCTATTTCAACTAAATTGATCCATCCAAAACGAACTTTGTACTTTACTATGAAGTTCCACCAGGAATGAGTTTTCATACAAAAACTGTCTATTTCAACTTAATTCGTCCATCCAAAACGAACTTTGTACTTTGCTATGAAGTTCCACCAGGAATGAGTTTTTATGCAAAAACTGTCTATTTCAACTAACTTTGTCCATCCAAAACGAACTTTGTACTTTGCTATGAAGTTCCACCAGGAATGAGTTTTCATGCAAAAACTGTCTATTTCAACTAACTTTTTCCATCCAAAACGAACTTTGTACTTTGCTATGAAGTTCCACCAGGAATGAGTTTTCATGCAAAAACTGTCTATTTCAACTAACTTTGTCCATCCAAAACGAACTTTGTACTTTACTATGAAGTTCCACCAGGAATGAGTTTTCATACAAAAACTGTCTATTTCAACTTAATTCGTCCATCCAAAACGAACTTTGTACTTTGCTATGAAGTTCCACCAGGAATGAGTTTTTATGCAAAAACTGTCTATTTCAACTAACTTTGTCCATCCAAAACGAACTTTGTACTTTGCTATGAAGTTCCACCAGGAATGAGTTTTCATGCAAAAACTGTCTATTTCAACTAACTTTGTCCATCCAAAACGAACTTTGTACTTTGCTATGAAGTTCCACCAGGAATGAGTTTTCATGCAAAAACTGTCTATTTCAACTAACTTTGTCCATCCAAAACGAACTTTGTACTTTGCTATGAAGTTCCACCAGGAATGAGTTTTCATGCAAAAACTGTCTATTTCAACTAACTTTGTCCATCCAAAACGAACTTTGTACTTTGAAGTTCCACCAGGAATGAGTTTTCATGCAAAAACTGTCTATTTCAACTAACTTTGTCCATCCAAAACGAACTTTGTACTTTGCTATGAAGTTCCACCAGGAATGAGTTTTCATGCAAAAACTGTCTATTTCAACTAAATTGATCCATCCAAAACGAACTTTGTATTTTGCTATGAAGTTCCACCTGGAAGGAGTTTTCATGCAAAAACTGTCTATTTCAACTAACTTTGTCCATCCAAAACGAACTTTGTATTTACTATGAAGTTCCACCAGGAATGAGTTTTCATACAAAAACTGTCTATTTCAACTTAATTCGTCCATCCAAAACGAACTTTGTACTTTGCTATGAAGTTCCACCAGGAATGAGTTTTCATGCAAAAACTGTCTATTTCAACTAACTTTGTCCATCCAAAACGAACTTTGTACTTTGCTATGAAGTTCTATCAGGAATGAGTTTTCATGCAAAAACTGTCTATTTCAACTAAATTGATCCATCCAAAACGAACTTTGTATTTTGCTATGAAGTTCCACCTGGAAGGAGTTTTCATGCAAAAACTGTCTATTTCAACTAACTTTGTCCATCCAAAACGAACTTTGTATTTACTATGAAGTTCCACCAGGAATGAGTTTTCATACAAAAACTGTCTATTTCAACTAAATTGATCCATCCAAAACGAACTTTGTACTTTGCTATGAAGTTCCACCAGGAATGAGTTTTCATGCAAAAACTGTCTATTTCAACTAACTTTGTCCATCCAAAACGAACTTTGTACTTTGCTATGAAGTTCCACCAGGAATGAGTTTTCATGCAAAAACTGTCTATTTCAACTAAATTGATCCATCCAAAACGAACTTTGTATTTTGCTATGAAGTTCCACCTGGAAGGAGTTTTCATGCAAAAACTGTCTATTTCAACTAACTTTGTCCATCCAAAACGAACTTTGTATTTACTATGAAGTTCCACCAGGAATGAGTTTTCATGCAAAAACTGTCTATTTCAACTAACTTTGTCCATCCAAAACGAACTTTGTACTTTGCTATGAAGTTCCACCAGGAATGAGTTTTCATGCAAAAACTGTCTATTTCAACTAACTTTGTCCATCCAAAACGAACTTTGTACTTTGCTATGAAGTTCCACCAGGAATGAGTTTTCATGCAAAAACTGTCTATTTCAACTAAATTGATCCATCCAAAACGAACTTTGTATTTTGCTATGAAGTTCCACCTGGAAGGAGTTTTCATGCAAAAACTGTCTATTTCAACTAACTTTGTCCATCCAAAACGAACTTTGTATTTACTATGAAGTTCCACCAGGAATGAGTTTTCATACAAAAACTGTCTATTTCAACTTAATTCGTCCATCCAAAACGAACTTTGTACTTTGCTATGAAGTTCCACCAGGAATGAGTTTTCATGCAAAAACTGTCTATTTCAACTAACTTTGTCCATCCAAAACGAACTTTGTACTTTGCTATGAAGTTCCACCAGGAATGAGTTTTCATGCAAAAACTGTCTATTTCAACTAAATTGATCCATCCAAAACGAACTTTGTATTTTGCTATGAAGTTCCACCTGGAAGGAGTTTTCATGCAAAAACTGTCTATTTCAACTAACTTTGTCCATCCAAAACGAACTTTGTACTTTACTATGAAGTTCCACCAGGAATGAGTTTTCATACAAAAACTGTCTATTTCAACTAAATTGATCCATCCAAAACGAACTTTGTACTTTGCTATGAAGTTCCACCAGGAATGAGTTTTCATGCAAAAACTGTCTATTTCAACTAACTTTGTCCATCCAAAACGAACTTTGTACTTTGCTATGAAGTTCCACCAGGAATGAGTTTTCATGCAAAAACTGTCTATTTCAACTAAATTGATCCATCCAAAACGAACTTTGTATTTTGCTATGAAGTTCCACCTGGAAGGAGTTTTCATGCAAAAACTGTCTATTTCAACTAACTTTGTCCATCCAAAACGAACTTTGTACTTTGCTATGAAGTTCCACCAGGAATGAGTTTTCATACAAAAACTGTCTATTTCAACTAAATTGATCCATCCAAAACGAACTTTGTACTTTGCTATGAAGTTCCACCAGGAATGAGTTTTCATGCAAAAACTGTCTATTTCAACTAACTTTGTCCATCCAAAACGAACTTTGTACTTTGCTATGAAGTTCCACCAGGAATGAGTTTTCATGCAAAAACTGTCTATTTCAACTAACTTTGTCCATCCAAAACGAACTTTGTACTTTGCCATGAAGTTCCACCAGGAATGAGTTTTCATGCAAAAACTGTCTATTTCAACTAAATTGATCCATCCAAAACGAACTTTGTATTTTGCTATGAAGTTCCACCTGGAAGGAGTTTTCATGCAAAAACTGTCTATTTCAACTAACTTTGTCCATCCAAAACGAACTTTGTACTTTGCTATGAAGTTCCACCAGGAATGAGTTTTTATGCAAAAACTGTCTATTTCAACTAACTTTGTCCATCCAAAACGAACTTTGTACTTTGCTATGAAGTTCCACCAGGAATGAGTTTTCATGCAAAAACTGTCTATTTCAACTAACTTTGTCCATCCAAAACGAACTTTGTACTTTACTATGAAGTTCCACCAGGAATGAGTTTTCATACAAAAACTGTCTATTTCAACTTAATTCGTCCATCCAAAACGAACTTTGTACTTTGCTATGAAGTTCCACCAGGAATGAGTTTTTATGCAAAAACTGTCTATTTCAACTAACTTTGTCCATCCAAAACGAACTTTGTACTTTGCTATGAAGTTCCACCAGGAATGAGTTTTCATGCAAAAACTGTCTATTTCAACTAACTTTGTCCATCCAAAAGAAACTTTGTACTTTGCTATGAAGTTCCACCAGGAATGAGTTTTCATGCAAAAACTGTCTATTTCAACTAACTTTGTCCATCCAAAACGAACTTTGTACTTTGCTATGAAGTTCCACCAGGAATGAGTTTTCATGCAAAAACGGTCTATTTCAACTAAATTGATCCATCCAAAACGAACTTTGTACTTTGCTATGAAGTTCCACCAGGAATGAGTTTTTATGCAAAAACTGTCTATTTCAACTAACTTTGTCCATCCAAAACGAACTTTGTACTTTGATATGAAGTTCCACCAGAAGTGTGTTTTCATACAAAAACTGTTAATTACAACTAACTTTGTCCATCCGATTCGAACTTTGTTCTTTGATATAAAGTTCCACCAGAAGTGTGTTTTCATACAAAAACTGTTAATTACAACTAACTTTGTCCATCCAAAACGAAGTTTGTACTTTGATATGAAGTTCCACCAGAAGTGTGTTTTCATACAAAAACTGTTAATTACAACTAACTTTGTCCATCCGATTCGAACTTTGTTCTTTGATATGAAGTTCCACCAGAAGTGTGTTTTCATACAAAAACTGTTAATTACAACTAACTTTGTCCATCCAAAACGAACTTTGTACTTTGCTATGAAGTTCCACCAGAAGTGTGTATTCATACAAAAACTGTTAATTACAACTAACTTTGTCCATCCAAAACGAACTTTGTACTTTGATATGAAGTTCCACCAGAAGTGTGTTTTCATACAAAAACTGTTAATTACAACTAACTTTGTCCATCCAAAACGAACTTTGTACTTTGATATGAAGTTCCACCAGAAGTGTGTTTTCATACAAAAACTGTTAATTACAACTAACTTTGTCCATCCGATTCGAACTTTGTTCTTTGATATGAAGTTCCACCAGAAGTGTGTTTTCATAAAAAAGCTGTTAATTACAACTAACTTTGTCCATCCAAAACGAACTTTGTACTTTGCTATGAAGTTCCACCAGGAATGAGTTTTCATGCAAAAACTGTCTATTTCAACTAACTTTGTCCATCCAAAACGAACTTTGTACTTTGCTATGAAGTTCCACCAGGAATGAGTTTTCATGCAAAAACTGTCTATTTGAACTAAATTGATCCATCCAAAACGAACTTTGTACTTTGCTATGAAGTTCCACCAGGAATGAGTTTTAATACAAAAACTGTCTATTTCAACTTAATCCGTCCATCCAAAACGAACTTTGTACTTTGCTATGAAGTTCCACCAGGAATGAGTTTTTATGCAAAAACTGTCTATTTCAACTAACTTTGTAAATCCAAAACGAACTTTGTACTTTGCTATGAAGTTCCACCTGGAATGAGTTTTCATGCAAAAACTGTCTATTTCAACTAACTTTGTCCATCCAAAACGAACTTTGTACTTTACTATGAAGTTCCACCAGGAATGAGTTTTCATGCAAAAATTGTCTATTTCAACTAACTTTGTCCATCCAAAACGAACTTTGTACTTTGCTATGAAGTTCCACCAGGAATGAGTTTTCATGCAAAAACTGTCTATTTCAACTAACTTTGTCCATCCAAAACGAACTTTGTACTTTGCTATGAAGTTCCACCAGGAATGAGTTTTAATGCAAAAACTGTCTATTTCAACTAAATTGATCCATCCAAAACGAACTCTGTACTTTGCTATGAAGTTCCACCAGGAATGAGTTTTTATGCAAAAACGTCCATCCAAACTTAATTCGTCCATCCAAAACGAACTTTGTACTTTGCTATGAAGTTCCACCAGGAATGAGTTTTCATACAAAAACTGTCTATTTCAACTTAATTCGTCCATCCAAAACGAACTTTGTACTTTGCTATGAAGTTCCACCAGGAATGAGTTTTTATGCAAAAACTGTCTATTTCAACTTAATTCGTCCATCCAAAACGAACTTTGTACTTTGCTATGAAGTTCCACCAGGAATGAGTTTTCATGCAAAAATTGTCTATTTCAACTAACTTTGTCCATCCAAAACGAACTTTGTACTTTGCTATGAAGTTCCACCAGGAATGAGTTTTCATGCAAAAACTGTCTATTTCAACTAACTTTGTCCATCCAAAACGAACTTTGTACTTTGCTATGAAGTTCCACCAGGAATGAGTTTTCATGCAAAAACTGTCTATTTCAACTAAATTGATCCATCCAAAACGAACTCTGTACTTTGCTATGAAGTTCCACCAGGAATGAGTTTTTATGCAAAAACGTCCATCCAAACTTAATTCGTCCATCCAAAACGAACTTTGTACTTTGCTATGAAGTTCCACCAGGAATGAGTTTTCATGCAAAAACTGTCTATTTCAACTAAATTGATCCATCCAAAACGAACTTTGTACTTTGCTATGAAGTTCCACCAGGAATGAGTTTTCATGCAAAAACTGTCTATTTCAACTAAATTGATCCATCCAAAACGAACTTTGTACTTTGCTATGAAGTTCCACCTGGAAGGAGTTTTCATGCAAAAACTGTCTATTTCAACTAACTTTGTCCATCCAAAACGAACTTTGTACTTTACTATGAAGTTCCACCAGGAATGAGTTTTCATACAAAAACTGTCTATTTCAACTTAATTCGTCCATCCAAAACGAACTTTGTACTTTGCTATGAAGTTCCACCAGGAATGAGTTTTTATGCAAAAACTGTCTATTTCAACTAACTTTGTCCATCCAAAACGAACTTTGTACTTTGCTATGAAGTTCCACCAGGAATGAGTTTTCATGCAAAAACTGTCTATTTCAACTAACTTTGTCCATCCAAAACGAACTTTGTACTTTGCTATGAAGTTCCACCAGGAATGAGTTTTCATGCAAAAACTGTCTATTTCAACTTAATTCGTCCATCCAAAACGAACTTTGTACTTTGCTATGAAGTTCCACCAGGAATGAGTTTTCATGCAAAAACTGTCTATTTTAACTAACTTTGTCCATCCAAAACGAACTTTGTACTTTGCTATGAAGTTCCACCAGGAATGAGTTTTCATGCAAAAACGGTCTATTTCAACTAAATTGATCCATCCAAAACGAACTTTGTACTTTGCTATGAAGTTCCACCAGGAATGAGTTTTTATGCAAAAACTGTCTATTTCAACTAACTTTGTCCATCCAAAACGAACTTTGTACTTTGATATGAAGTTCCACCAGAAGTGTGTTTTCATACAAAAACTGTTAATTACAACTAACTTTGTCCATCCGATTCGAACTTTGTTCTTTGATATGAAGTTCCACCAGAAGTGTGTTTTCATACAAAAGCTGTTAATTACAACTAACTTTGTCCATCCAAAACGAACTTTGTACTTTGCTATGAAGTTCCACCAGAAGTGTGTTTTCATACAAAAACTGTTAATTACAACTAACTTTGTCCATCCAAAACGAACTTTGTACTTTGATATGAAGTTCCACCAGAAGTGTGTTTTCATACAAAAACTGTTAATTACAACTAACTTTGTCCATCCAAAACGAACTTTGTACTTTGCTATGAAGTTCCACCAGGAATGAGTTTTCATGCAAAAACTGTTAATTACAACTAACTTTGTCCATCCAAAACGAACTTTGTACTTTGATATGAAGTTCCACCAGAAGTGTGTTTTCATACAAAAACTGTTAATTACAACTAACTTTGTCCATCCAAAACGAACTTTTTACTTTGATATGAAGTTCCACCAGGAATGAGTTTTCATGCAAAAACTGTCTATTTCAACTAAATTGATCCATCCAAAACGAACTCTGTACTTTGCTATGAAGTTCCACCAGGAATGAGTTTTTATGCAAAAACTGTCTATTTCAACTTAATTCGTCCATCCAAAACGAACTTTGTACTTTGCTATGAAGTTCCACCAGGAATGAGTTTTCATGCAAAAACTGTCTATTTCAACTAACTTTGTCCATCCAAAACGAACTTTGTACTTTGCTATGAAGTTCCACCAGGAATGAGTTTTCATGCAAAAACTGTCTATTTCAACTAAATTGATCCATCCAAAACGAACTTTGTACTTTGCTATGAAGTTCCACCAGGAATGAGTTTTCATGCAAAAACTGTCTATTTCAACTAAATTGATCCATCCAAAACGAACTTTGTACTTTGCTATGAAGTTCCACCTGGAATGAGTTTTCATGCAAAAACTGTCTATTTCAACTAACTTTGTCCATCCAAAACGAACTTTGTACTTTACTATGAAGTTCCACCAGGAATGAGTTTTCATACAAAAACTGTCTATTTCAACTTAATTCGTCCATCCAAAACGAACTTTGTACTTTGCTATGAAGTTCCACCAGGAATGAGTTTTTATGCAAAAACTGTCTATTTCAACTAACTTTGTCCATCCAAAACGAACTTTGTACTTTGCTATGAAGTTCCACCAGGAATGAGTTTTCATGCAAAAACTGTCTATTTCAACTAACTTTGTCCATCCAAAACGAACTTTGTACTTTGCTATGAAGTTCCACCAGGAATGAGTTTTCATGCAAAAACTGTCTATTTCAACTAAATTGATCCATCCAAAACGAACTTTGTACTTTGCTATGAAGTTCCACCAGGAATGAGTTTTTATGCAAAAACTGTCTATTTCAACTAAATTGATCCATCCAAAACGAACTTTGTACTTTGCTATGAAGTTCCACCTGGAAGGAGTTTTCATGCAAAAACTGTCTATTTCAACTAACTTTGTCCATCCAAAACGAACTTTGTACTTTACTATGAAGTTCCACCAGGAATGAGTTTTCATACAAAAACTGTCTATTTCAACTTAATTCGTCCATCCAAAACGAACTTTGTACTTTGCTATGAAGTTCCACCAGGAATGAGTTTTTATGCAAAAACTGTCTATTTCAACTTAATTCGTCCATCCAAAACGAACTTTGTACTTTGCTATGAAGTTCCACCAGGAATGAGTTTTCATGCAAAAACTGTCTATTTTAACTAACTTTGTCCATCCAAAACGAACTTTGTACTTTGCTATGAAGTTCCACCAGGAATGAGTTTTCATGCAAAAACGGTCTATTTCAACTAAATTGATCCATCCAAAACGAACTTTGTACTTTGCTATGAAGTTCCACCAGGAATGAGTTTTTATGCAAAAACTGTCTATTTCAACTAACTTTGTCCATCCAAAACGAACTTTGTACTTTGATATGAAGTTCCACCAGAAGTGTGTTTTCATACAAAAACTGTTAATTACAACTAACTTTGTCCATCCAAAACGAACTTTGTACTTTGATATGAAGTTCCACCAGAAGTGTGTTTTCATACAAAAACTGTTAATTACAACTAACTTTGTCCATCCAAAACGAACTTTGTACTTTGATATGAAGTTCCACCAGAAGTGTGTTTTCATACAAAAACTGTTAATTTCAACTAACTTTGTCCATCCAAAACGAACTTTGTACTTTGCTATGAAGTTCCACCAGGAATGAGTTTTTATGCAAAAACTGTCTATTTCAACTAACTTTGTCCATCCAAAACGAACTTTGTACTTTGCTATGAAGTTCCACCAGGAATGAGTTTTCATGCAAAAACTGTCTATTTCAACTAACTTTGTCCATCCAAAACGAACTTTGTACTTTGCTATGAAGTTCCACCAGGAATGAGTTTTCATGCAAAAACTGTCTATTTCAACTAAATTGATCCATCCGAAACGAATTTTGTACTTTGCTATGAAGTTCCTCCAGGAATGAGTTTTCATGCAAAAACTGTCTATTTCAACTAAATTGATCCATCCAAAACGAACTTTGTACTTTGCTATGAAGTTCCACCAGGAATGAGTTTTCATGCAAAAACTGTCTATTTCAACTAACTTTGTCCATCCAAAACGAACTTTGTACTTTGCTATGAAGTTCCACCAGGAATGAGTTTTCATGCAAAAACTGTCTATTTCAACTAAATTGATCCATCCAAAACGAACTTTGTACTTTGCTATGAAGTTCCACCAGGAATGAGTTTTCATGCAAAAACTGTCTATTTCAACTAAATTCATCCATCCAAAACGAACTTTGTACTTTGCTATGAAGTTCCACCAGGAATGAGTTTTAATACAAAAACTGTCTATTTCAACTTAATTCGTCCATCCAAAACGAACTTTGTACTTTGCTATGAAGTTCCACCAGGAATGAGTTTTTATGCAAAAACTGTCTATTTCAACTAACTTTGTAAATCCAAAACGAACTTTGTACTTTGCTATGAAGTTCCACCTGGAATGAGTTTTCATGCAAAAACTGTCTATTTCAACTAACTTTGTCCATCCAAAACGAACTTTGTACTTTACTATGAAGTTCCACCAGGAATGAGTTTTCATGTAAAAATTGTCTATTTCAACTAACTTTGTCCATCCAAAACGAACTTTGTACTTTGCTATGAAGTTCCACCAGGAATGAGTTTTCATGCAAAAACTGTCTATTTCAACTAACTTTGTCCATCCAAAACGAACTTTGTACTTTGCTATGAAGTTCCACCAGGAATGAGTTTTAATGCAAAAACTGTCTATTTCAACTAAATTGATCCATCCAAAACGAACTCTGTACTTTGCTATGAAGTTCCACCAGGAATGAGTTTTTATGCAAAAACGTCCATCCAAACTTAATTCGTCCATCCAAAACGAACTTTGTACTTTGCTATGAAGTTCCACCAGGAATGAGTTTTCATACAAAAACTGTCTATTTCAACTTAATTCGTCCATCCAAAACGAACTTTGTACTTTGCTATGAAGTTCCACCAGGAATGAGTTTTTATGCAAAAACTGTCTATTTCAACTAACTTTGTAAATCCAAAACGAGCTTTGTACTTTGCTATGAAGTTCCACCTGGAATGAGTTTTCATGCAAAAACTGTCTATTTCAACTTAATTCGTCCATCCAAAACGAACTTTGTACTTTGCTATGAAGTTCCACCAGGAATGAGTTTTCATGCAAAAATTGTCTATTTCAACTAACTTTGTCCATCCAAAACGAACTTTGTACTTTGCTATGAAGTTCCACCAGGAATGAGTTTTCATGCAAAAACTGTCTATTTCAACTAACTTTGTCCATCCAAAACGAACTTTGTACTTTGCTATGAAGTTCCACCAGGAATGAGTTTTCATGCAAAAACTGTCTATTTCAACTAAATTGATCCATCCAAAACGAACTCTGTACTTTGCTATGAAGTTCCACCAGGAATGAGTTTTTATGCAAAAACGTCCATCCAAACTTAATTCGTCCATCCAAAACGAACTTTGTACTTTGCTATGAAGTTCCACCAGGAATGAGTTTTCATGCAAAAACTGTCTATTTCAACTAAATTGATCCATCCAAAACGAACTTTGTACTTTGCTATGAAGTTCCACCAGGAATGAGTTTTCATGCAAAAACTGTCTATTTCAACTAAATTGATCCATCCAAAACGAACTTTGTACTTTGCTATGAAGTTCCACCTGGAAGGAGTTTTCATGCAAAAACTGTCTATTTCAACTAACTTTGTCCATCCAAAACGAACTTTGTACTTTACTATGAAGTTCCACCAGGAATGAGTTTTCATACAAAAACTGTCTATTTCAACTTAATTCGTCCATCCAAAACGAACTTTGTACTTTGCTATGAAGTTCCACCAGGAATGAGTTTTTATGCAAAAACTGTCTATTTCAACTAACTTTGTCCATCCAAAACGAACTTTGTACTTTGCTATGAAGTTCCACCAGGAATGAGTTTTCATGCAAAAACTGTCTATTTCAACTAACTTTGTCCATCCAAAACGAACTTTGTACTTTGCTATGAAGTTCCACCAGGAATGAGTTTTCATGCAAAAACTGTCTATTTCAACTTAATTCGTCCATCCAAAACGAACTTTGTACTTTGCTATGAAGTTCCACCAGGAATGAGTTTTCATGCAAAAACTGTCTATTTTAACTAACTTTGTCCATCCAAAACGAACTTTGTACTTTGCTATGAAGTTCCACCAGGAATGAGTTTTCATGCAAAAACGGTCTATTTCAACTAAATTGATCCATCCAAAACGAACTTTGTACTTTGCTATGAAGTTCCACCAGGAATGAGTTTTTATGCAAAAACTGTCTATTTCAACTAACTTTGTCCATCCAAAACGAACTTTGTACTTTGATATGAAGTTCCACCAGAAGTGTGTTTTCATACAAAAACTGTTAATTACAACTAACTTTGTCCATCCGATTCGAACTTTGTTCTTTGATATGAAGTTCCACCAGAAGTGTGTTTTCATACAAAAGCTGTTAATTACAACTAACTTTGTCCATCCAAAACGAACTTTGTACTTTGCTATGAAGTTCCACCAGAAGTGTGTTTTCATACAAAAACTGTTAATTACAACTAACTTTGTCCATCCAAAACGAACTTTGTACTTTGATATGAAGTTCCACCAGAAGTGTGTTTTCATACAAAAACTGTTAATTACAACTAACTTTGTCCATCCAAAACGAACTTTGTACTTTGCTATGAAGTTCCACCAGGAATGAGTTTTCATGCAAAAACTGTTAATTACAACTAACTTTGTCCATCCAAAACGAACTTTGTACTTTGATATGAAGTTCCACCAGAAGTGTGTTTTCATACAAAAACTGTTAATTACAACTAACTTTGTCCATCCAAAACGAACTTTTTACTTTGATATGAAGTTCCACCAGGAATGAGTTTTCATGCAAAAACTGTCTATTTCAACTAAATTGATCCATCCAAAACGAACTCTGTACTTTGCTATGAAGTTCCACCAGGCATGAGTTTTTATGCAAAAACTGTCTATTTCAACTTAATTCGTCCATCCAAAACGAACTTTGTACTTTGCTATGAAGTTCCACCAGGAATGAGTTTTCATGCAAAAATTATCTATTTCAACTAACTTTGTCCATCCAAAACGAACTTTGTACTTTGCTATGAAGTTCCACCAGGAATGAGTTTTCATGCAAAAACTGTCTATTTCAACTAAATTGATCCATCCAAAACGAACTTTGTACTTTGCTATGAAGTTCCACCAGGAATGAGTTTTCATGCAAAAACTGTCTATTTCAACTAAATTGATCCATCCAAAACGAACTTTGTACTTTGCTATGAAGTTCCACCTGGAAGGAGTTTTCATGCAAAAACGGTCTATTTCAACTAACTTTGTCCATCCAAAACGAACTTTGTACTTTGCTATGAAGTTCCACCAGGAATGAGTTTTCATGCAAAAACTGTCTATTTCAACTAAATTGATCCATCCAAAACGAACTTTGTACTTTGCTATGAAGTTCCACCAGGAATGAGTTTTTATGCAAAAACTGTCTATTTCAACTAAATTGATCCATCCAAAACGAACTTTGTACTTTGCTATGAAGTTCCACCTGGAAGGAGTTTTCATGCAAAAACTGTCTATTTCAACTAACTTTGTCCATCCAAAACGAACTTTGTACTTTACTATGAAGTTCCACCAGGAATGAGTTTTCATACAAAAACTGTCTATTTCAACTTAATTCGTCCATCCAAAACGAACTTTGTACTTTGCTATGAAGTTCCACCAGGAATGAGTTTTCATGCAAAAACTGTCTATTTCAACTTAATTCGTCCATCCAAAACGAACTTTGTACTTTGCTATGAAGTTCCACCAGGAATGAGTTTTCATGCAAAAACTGTCTATTTTAACTAACTTTGTCCATCCAAAACGAACTTTGTACTTTGCTATGAAGTTCCACCAGGAATGAGTTTTCATGCAAAAACGGTCTATTTCAACTAAATTGATCCATCCAAAACGAACTTTGTACTTTGCTATGAAGTTCCACCAGGAATGAGTTTTTATGCAAAAACTGTCTATTTCAACTAACTTTGTCCATCCAAAACGAACTTTGTACTTTGATATGAAGTTCCACCAGGAATGAGTTTTCATGCAAAAACTGTCTATTTCAACTAACTTTGTCCATCCTAAACGAACTTTGTACTTTGATATGAAGTTCCACCAGAAGTGTGTTTTCATACAAAAACTGTCTATTTCAACTAACTTTGTCCATCCAAAACGAACTTTGTACTTTGCTATGAAGTTCCACCAGGAATGAGTTTTTATGCAAAAACTGTCTATTTCAACTAACTTTGTCCATCCAAAACGAACTTTGTACTTTGCTATGAAGTTCCACCAGGAATGAGTTTTCATGCAAAAACTGTCTATTTCAACTAACTTTGTCCATCCTAAACGAACTTTGTACTTTGATATGAAGTTCCACCAGAAGTGTGTTTTCATACAAAAACTGTTAATTACAACTAACTTTGTCCATCCAAAACGAACTTTGTACTTTGCTATGAAGTTCCACCAGGAATGAGTTTTTATGCAAAAACTGTCTATTTCAACTAACTTTGTCCATCCAAAACGAACTTTGTACTTTGCTATGAAGTTCCACCAGGAATGAGTTTTCATGCAAAAACTGTCTATTTCAACTAACTTTGTCCATCCAAAACGAACTTTGTACTTTGCTATGAAGTTCCACCAGGAATGAGTTTTCATGCAAAAACTGTCTATTTCAACTAAATTGATCCATCCGAAACGAATTTTGTACTTTGCTATGAAGTTCCTCCAGGAATGAGTTTTCATGCAAAAACTGTCTATTTCAACTAAATTGATCCATCCAAAACGAACTTTGTACTTTGCTATGAAGTTCCACCAGGAATGAGTTTTCATGCAAAAACTGTCTATTTCAACTAACTTTGTCCATCCAAAACGAACTTTGTACTTTGCTATGAAGTTCCACCAGGAATGAGTTTTCATGCAAAAACTGTCTATTTCAACTAAATTGATCCATCCAAAACGAACTTTGTACTTTGCTATGAAGTTCCACCAGGAATGAGTTTTCATGCAAAAACTGTCTATTTCAACTAAATTCATCCATCCAAAACGAACTTTGTACTTTGCTATGAAGTTCCACCAGGAATGAGTTTTCATGCAAAAACTGTCTATTTCAACTAACTTTGTCCATCCAAAACGAACTTTGTACTTTGCTATGAAGTTCCACCAGGAATGAGTTTTTATGCAAAAACTGTCTATTTCAACTAACTTTGTCCATCCAAAACGAACTTTGTACTTTGCTATGAAGTTCCACCAGGAATGAGTTTTCATGCAAAAACTGTCTATTTCAACTAAATTCATCCATCCAAAACGAACTTTGTACTTTGCTATGAAGTTCCACCAGGAATGAGTTTTCATGCAAAAACTGTCTATTTCAACTAACTTTGTCCATCCAAAACGAACTTTGTACTTTGCTATGAAGTTCCACCAGGAATGAGTTTTCATGCAAAAACTGTCTATTTCAACTAAATTGATCCATCCAAAACGAACTTTGTACTTTGCTATGAAGTTCCACCAGGAATGAGTTTTCATGCAAAAACTGTCTATTTCAACTAACTTTGTCCATCCAAAACGAACTTTGTACTTTGCTATGAAGTTCCACCAGGAATGAGTTTTTATGCAAAAACTGTCTATTTCAACTAACTTTGTCCATCCAAAACGAACTTTGTACTTTGCTATGAAGTTCCACCAGGAATGAGTTTTCATGCAAAAACTGTCTATTTCAACTAACTTTGTCCATCCAAAACGAACTTTGTACTTTGCTATGAAGTTCCACCAGGAATGAGTTTTCATGCAAAAACTGTCTATTTCAACTAAATTCATCCATCCAAAACGAACTTTGTACTTTGCTATGAAGTTCCACCAGGAATGAGTTTTTATGCAAAAACTGTCTATTTCAACTAACTTTGTCCATCCAAAACGAACTTTGTACTTTGCTATGAAGTTCCACCAGGAATGAGTTTTCATGCAAAAACTGTCTATTTCAACTAAATTCATCCATCCAAAACGAACTTTGTACTTTGCTATGAAGTTCCACCAGGAATGAGTTTTTATGCAAAAACTGTCTATTTCAACTAACTTTGTCCATCCAAAACGAACTTTGTACTTTGCTATGAAGTTCCACCAGGAATGAGTTTTTATGCAAAAACTGTTAATTACAACTAACTTTGTCCATCCAAAACGAACTTTGTACTTTGCTATGAAGTTCCACCAGAAGTGTGTTTTCATACAAAAACTGTTAATTACAACTAACTTTGTCCATCCAAAACGAACTTTGTACTTTGATATGAAGTTCCACCAGAAGTGTGTTTTCATACAAAAACTGTTAATTACAACTAACTTTGTCCATCCAAAACGAACTTTGTACTTTGCTATGAAGTTCCACCAGAAGTGTGTTTTCATACAAAAACTGTTAATTACAACTAACTTTGTCCATCCAAAACGAACTTTGTACTTTGCTATGAAGTTCCACCAGGAATGAGTTTTCATGCAAAAACTGTCTATTTCAACTAACTTTGTCCATCCAAAACGAACTTTGTACTTTGCTATGAAGTTCCACCAGGAATGAGTTTTCATGCAAAAACTGTCTATTTCAACTAAATTGATCCATCCAAAACGAACTTTGTACTTTACTATGAAGTTCCACCAGGAATGAGTTTTCATACAAAAACTGTCTATTTCAACTTAATTCGTCCATCCAAAACGAACTTTGTACTTTGCTATGAAGTTCCACCAGGAATGAGTTTTCATGCAAAAATTGTCTATTTCAACTAACTTTGTCCATCCAAAACGAACTTTGTACTTTGCTATGAAGTTCCACCAGGAATGAGTTTTCATGCAAAAACTGTCTATTTCAACTAACTTTGTCCATCCAAAACGAACTTTGTACTTTGCTATGAAGTTCCACCAGGAATGAGTTTTCATGCAAAAACTGTATATTTCAACTTAATTCGTCCATCCAAAACGAACTTTGTACTTTGCTATGAAGTTCCACCAGGAATGAGTTTTTATGCAAAAACTGTCTATTTCAACTTAATTCGTCCATCCAAAACGAACTTTGTACTTTGCTATGAAGTTGCACCAGGAATGAGTTTTCATGCAAAAACTGTCTATTTCAACTAAATTGATCCATCCAAAACGAACTTTGTACTTTGCTATGAAGTTCCACCAGGAATGAGTTTTCATGCAAAAACTGTCTATTTCAACTAACTTTGTCCATCCAAAACGAACTTTGTACTTTGCTATGAAGTTCCACCAGGAATGAGTTTTCATGCAAAAACTGTCTATTTCAACTTAATTCGTCCATCCAACACGAACTTTGTACTTTGCTATGAAGTTCCACCAGGAATGAGTTTTCATGCAAAAACTGTCTATTTCAACTAACTTTGTCCATCCAAAACGAACTTTGTACTTTGCTATGAAGTTCCACCAGGAATGAGTTTTCATGCAAAAACTGTCTATTTGAACTAAATTGATCCATCCAAAACGAACTTTGTACTTTGCTATGAAGTTCCACCAGGAATGAGTTTTCATGCAAAAACTGTCTATTTCAACTTAATTCGTCCATCCAAAACGAACTTTGTACTTTGCTATGAAGTTCCACCAGGAATGAGTTTTCATGCAAAAACTGTCTATTTCAACTTAATTCGTCCATCCAACACGAACTTTGTACTTTGCTATGAAGTTCCACCAGGAATGAGTTTTCATGCAAAAACTGTCTATTTCAACTAACTTTGTCCATCCAAAACGAACTTTGTACTTTGCTATGAAGTTCCACCAGGAATGAGTTTTCATGCAAAAACTGTCTATTTGAACTAAATTGATCCATCCAAAACGAACTTTGTACTTTGCTATGAAGTTCCACCAGGAATGAGTTTTCATGCAAAAACTGTCTATTTCAACTAACTTTGTCCATCCAAAACGAACTTTGTACTTTGCTATGAAGTTCCACCAGGAATGAGTTTTTATGCAAAAACTGTCTATTTGAACTAAATTGATCCATCCAAAACGAACTTTGTACTTTGCTATGAAGTTCCACCAGGAATGAGTTTTCATGCAAAAACTGTCTATTTCAACTAACTTTGTCCATCCAAAACGAACTTTGTACTTTGCTATGAAGTTCCACCAGGAATGAGTTTTCATACAAAAACTGTCTATTTCAACTTAATTCGTCCATCCAAAACAAACTTTGTACTTTGCTATGAAGTTCCACCAGGAATGAGTTTTCATGCAAAAACTGTCTATTTCAACTAACTTTGTCCATCCAAAACGAACTTTGTACTTTGCTATGAAGTTCCACCAGGAATGAGTTTTCATGCAAAAACTGTCTATTTCAACTAACTTTGTCCATCCAAAACGAACTTTGTACTTTACTATGAAGTTCCACCAGGAATGAGTTTTCATGCAAAAACTGTCTATTTCAACTAAATTGATCCATCCAAAACGAACTTTGTACTTTGCTATGAAGTTCCACCAGGAATGAGTTTTCATGCAAAAACTGTCTATTTCAACTAACTTTGTCCATCCAAAACGAACTTTGTACTTTGCTATGAAGTTCCACCAGGAATGAGTTTTCATGCAAAAACTGTCTATTTCAACTAAATTGATCCATCCAAAACGAACTTTGTACTTTGCTATGAAGTTCCACCAGGAATGAGTTTTCATGCAAAAACTGTCTATTTCAACTTAATTCGTCCATCCTAAACGAACTTTGTACTTTGCTATGAAGTTCCACCAGGAATGAGTTTTCATGCAAAAACTGTCTATTTCAACTTAATTCGTCCATCCAAAACGAACTTTGTACTTTGCTATGAAGTTCCACCAGGAATGAGTTTTCATGCAAAAACTGTCTATTTCAACTAACTTTGTCCATCCAAAACGAACTTTGTACTTTGCTATGAAGTTCCACCAGGAATGAGTTTTCATGCAAAAACTGTCTATTTCAACTAAATTGATCCATCCAAAACGAACTTTGTACTTTGCTATGAAGTTCCACCAGGAATGAGTTTTCATGCAAAAACTGTCTATTTCAACTAACTTTGTCCATCCAAAACGAACTTTGTACTTTGCTATGAAGTTCCACCAGGAATGAGTTTTCATGCAAAAACTGTCTATTTCAACTTAATTCGTCCATCCAAAACAAACTTTGTACTTTGCTATGAAGTTCCACCAGGAATGAGTTTTCATGCAAAAACTGTCTATTTCAACTAACTTTGTCCATCCAAAACGAACTTTGTACTTTGCTATGAAGTTCCACCAGGAATGAGTTTTCATGCAAAAACTGTCTATTTCAACTAACTTTGTCCATCCAAAACGAACTTTGTACTTTGCTATGAAGTTCCACCAGGAATGAGTTTTCATGCAAAAACTGTCTATTTCAACTAAATTGATCCATCCAAAACGAACTTTGTACTTTGCTATGAAGTTCCACCAGGAATGAGTTTTCATGCAAAAACTGTCTATTTCAACTAACTTTGTCCATCCAAAACGAACTTTGTACTTTGCTATGAAGTTCCACCAGGAATGAGTTTTCATGCAAAAACTGTCTATTTCAACTAAATTGATCCATCCAAAACGAACTTTGTACTTTGCTATGAAGTTCCACCAGGAATGAGTTTTCATGCAAAAACTGTCTATTTCAACTTAATTCGTCCATCCTAAACGAACTTTGTACTTTGCTATGAAGTTCCACCAGGAATGAGTTTTCATGCAAAAACTGTCTATTTCAACTTAATTCGTCCATCCAAAACGAACTTTGTACTTTGCTATGAAGTTCCACCAGGAATGAGTTTTCATGCAAAAACTGTCTATTTCAACTAACTTTGTCCATCCAAAACGAACTTTGTACTTTGCTATGAAGTTCCACCAGGAATGAGTTTTCATGCAAAAACTGTCTATTTCAACTAAATTGATCCATCCAAAACGAACTTTGTACTTTGCTATGAAGTTCCACCAGGAATGAGTTTTCATACAAAAACTGTCTATTTCAACTTAATTCGTCCATCCAAAACGAACTTTGTACTTTGCTATGAAGTTCCACCAGGAATGAGTTTTTATGCAAAAACTGTCTATTTCAACTAACTTTGTAAATCCAAAACGAACTTTGTACTTTGCTATGAAGTTCCACCTGGAATGAGTTTTCATGCAAAAACTGTCTATTTCAACTAACTTTGTCCATCCAAAACGAACTTTGTACTTTACTATGAAGTTCCACCAGGAATGAGTTTTCATACAAAAACTGTCTATTTCAACTTAATTCGTCCATCCAAAACGAACTTTGTACTTTGCTATGAAGTTCCACCAGGAATGAGTTTTCATGCAAAAATTGTCTATTTCAACTAACTTTGTCCATCCAAAACGAACTTTGTACTTTGCTATGAAGTTCCACCAGGAATGAGTTTTCATGCAAAAACTGTCTATTTCAACTAACTTTGTCCATCCAAAACGAACTTTGTACTTTGCTATGAAGTTCCACCAGGAATGAGTTTTCATGCAAAAACTGTATATTTCAACTTAATTCGTCCATCCAAAACGAACTTTGTACTTTGCTATGAAGTTCCACCAGGAATGAGTTTTCATGCAAAAACTGTCTATTTCAACTTAATTCGTCCATCCAAAACGAACTTTGTACTTTGCTATGAAGTTCCACCAGGAATGAGTTTTCATGCAAAAACTGTCTATTTCAACTAAATTGATCCATCCAAAACGAACTTTGTACTTTGCTATGAAGTTCCACCAGGAATGAGTTTTCATGCAAAAACTGTCTATTTCAACTAACTTTGTCCATCCAAAACGAACTTTGTACTTTGCTATGAAGTTCCACCAGGAATGAGTTTTCATGCAAAAACTGTCTATTTCAACTTAATTCGTCCATCCAACACGAACTTTGTACTTTGCTATGAAGTTCCACCAGGAATGAGTTTTCATGCAAAAACTGTCTATTTCAACTAACTTTGTCCATCCAAAACGAACTTTGTACTTTGCTATGAAGTTCCACCAGGAATGAGTTTTCATGCAAAAACTGTCTATTTGAACTAAATTGATCCATCCAAAACGAACTTTGTACTTTGCTATGAAGTTCCACCAGGAATGAGTTTTCATGCAAAAACTGTCTATTTCAACTAAATTGATCCATCCAACACGAACTTTGTACTTTGCTATGAAGTTCCACCAGGAATGAGTTTTTATGCAAAAACTGTCTATTTCAACTTAATTCGTCCATCCAAAACGAACTTTGTACTTTGCTATGAAGTTCCACCAGGAATGAGTTTTCATGCAAAAACTGTCTATTTCAACTTAATTCGTCCATCCAACACGAACTTTGTACTTTGCTATGAAGTTCCACCAGGAATGAGTTTTCATGCAAAAACTGTCTATTTCAACTAACTTTGTCCATCCAAAACGAACTTTGTACTTTGCTATGAAGTTCCACCAGGAATGAGTTTTCATGCAAAAACTGTCTATTTGAACTAAATTGATCCATCCAAAACGAACTTTGTACTTTGCTATGAAGTTCCACCAGGAATGAGTTTTCATGCAAAAACTGTCTATTTCAACTAACTTTGTCCATCCAAAACGAACTTTGTACTTTGCTATGAAGTTCCACCAGGAATGAGTTTTCATACAAAAACTGTCTATTTCAACTTAATTCGTCCATCCAAAACAAACTTTGTACTTTGCTATGAAGTTCCACCAGGAATGAGTTTTCATGCAAAAACTGTCTATTTCAACTAACTTTGTCCATCCAAAACGAACTTTGTACTTTGCTATGAAGTTCCACCAGGAATGAGTTTTCATGCAAAAACTGTCTATTTCAACTAAATTGATCCATCCAAAACGAACTTTGTACTTTGCTATGAAGTTCCACCAGGAATGAGTTTTCATGCAAAAACTGTCTATTTCAACTAACTTTGTCCATCCAAAACGAACTTTGTACTTTGCTATGAAGTTCCACCAGGAATGAGTTTTCATGCAAAAACTGTCTATTTCAACTAAATTGATCCATCCAAAACGAACTTTGTACTTTGCTATGAAGTTCCACCAGGAATGAGTTTTCATGCAAAAACTGTCTATTTCAACTTAATTCGTCCATCCAAAACGAACTTTGTACTTTGCTATGAAGTTCCACCAGGAATGAGTTTTCATGCAAAAACTGTCTATTTGAACTAAATTGATCCATCCAAAACGAACTTTGTACTTTGCTATGAAGTTCCACCAGGAATGAGTTTTCATGCAAAAACTGTCTATTTCAACTAACTTTGTCCATCCAAAACGAACTTTGTACTTTGCTATGAAGTTCCACCAGGAATGAGTTTTCATACAAAAACTGTCTATTTCAACTAACTTTGTCCATCCAAAACAAACTTTGTACTTTGCTATGAAGTTCCACCAGGAATGAGTTTTCATGCAAAAACTGTCTATTTCAACTAACTTTGTCCATCCAAAACGAACTTTGTACTTTGCTATGAAGTTCCACCAGGAATGAGTTTTCATGCAAAAACTGTCTATTTCAACTTAATTCGTCCATCCAAAACGAACTTTGTACTTTGCTATGAAGTTCCACCAGGAATGAGTTTTCATGCAAAAACTGTCTATTTCAACTAAATTGATCCATCCAAAACGAACTTTGTACTTTGCTATGAAGTTCCACCAGGAATGAGTTTTCATGCAAAAACTGTCTATTTCAACTAACTTTGTCCATCCAAAACGAACTTTGTACTTTGCTATGAAGTTCCACCAGGAATGAGTTTTCATGCAAAAACTGTCTATTTCAACTAAATTGATCCATCCAAAACGAACTTTGTACTTTGCTATGAAGTTCCACCAGGAATGAGTTTTCATGCAAAAACTGTCTATTTCAACTTAATTCGTCCATCCTAAACGAACTTTGTACTTTGCTATGAAGTTCCACCAGGAATGAGTTTTCATGCAAAAACTGTCTATTTCAACTTAATTCGTCCATCCAAAACGAACTTTGTACTTTGCTATGAAGTTCCACCAGGAATGAGTTTTCATGCAAAAACTGTCTATTTCAACTAACTTTGTCCATCCAAAACGAACTTTGTACTTTGCTATGAAGTTCCACCAGGAATGAGTTTTCATGCAAAAACTGTCTATTTCAACTAAATTGATCCATCCAAAACGAACTTTGTACTTTGCTATGAAGTTCCACCAGGAATGAGTTTTCATGCAAAAACTGTCTATTTCAACTAACTTTGTCCATCCAAAACGAACTTTGTACTTTGCTATGAAGTTCCACCAGGAATGAGTTTTCATGCAAAAACTGTCTATTTCAACTTAATTCGTCCATCCAAAACAAACTTTGTACTTTGCTATGAAGTTCCACCAGGAATGAGTTTTCATGCAAAAACTGTCTATTTCAACTAACTTTGTCCATCCAAAACGAACTTTGTACTTTGCTATGAAGTTCCACCAGGAATGAGTTTTCATGCAAAAACTGTCTATTTCAACTAACTTTGTCCATCCAAAACGAACTTTGTACTTTGCTATGAAGTTCCACCAGGAATGAGTTTTCATGCAAAAACTGTCTATTTCAACTAAATTGATCCATCCAAAACGAACTTTGTACTTTGCTATGAAGTTCCACCAGGAATGAGTTTTCATGCAAAAACTGTCTATTTCAACTAACTTTGTCCATCCAAAACGAACTTTGTACTTTGCTATGAAGTTCCACCAGGAATGAGTTTTCATGCAAAAACTGTCTATTTCAACTAAATTGATCCATCCAAAACGAACTTTGTACTTTGCTATGAAGTTCCACCAGGAATGAGTTTTCATGCAAAAACTGTCTATTTCAACTTAATTCGTCCATCCTAAACGAACTTTGTACTTTGCTATGAAGTTCCACCAGGAATGAGTTTTCATGCAAAAACTGTCTATTTCAACTTAATTCGTCCATCCAAAACGAACTTTGTACTTTGCTATGAAGTTCCACCAGGAATGAGTTTTCATGCAAAAACTGTCTATTTCAACTAACTTTGTCCATCCAAAACGAACTTTGTACTTTGCTATGAAGTTCCACCAGGAATGAGTTTTTATGCAAAAACTGTCTATTTCAACTAGCTTTGTCCATCCAAAACGAACTTTGTACTTTGCTATGAAGTTCCACCAGGAATGAGTTTTCATGCAAAAACTGTCTATTTCAACTAACTTTGTCCATCCAAAACGAACTTTGTACTTTGCTATGAAGTTCCACCAGGAATGAGTTTTCATGCAAAAACTGTCTTTTTCAACTAAATTGATCCATCCAAAACGAACTTTGTACTTTGCTATGAAGTTCCACCAGGAATGACTTTTTATGCAAAAACTGTCTATTTCAACTAACTTTGTCCATCCAAAACGAACTTTGTCTTTTGCTATGAAGTTCCACCAGGAATGAGTTTTCATGCAAAAACTGTCTATTTCAACTAACTTTGTCCATCCAAAACGAACTTTGTACTTTGCTATGAAGTTCCACCAGGAATGAGTTTTCATGCAAAAACTGTCTATTTCAACTAACTTTGTCCATCCAAAACGAACTTTGTACTTTGCTATGAAGTTCCACCAGGAATGAGTTTTCATGCAAAAACTGTCTATTTCAACTAACTTTGTCCATCCAAAACGAACTTTGTACTTTGCTATGAAGTTCCACCAGGAATGAGTTTTTATGCAAAAACTGTCTATTTCAACTAACTTTGTCCATCCAAAACGAACTTTGTACTTTGCTATGAAGTTCCACCAGGAATGAGTTTTCATGCAAAAACTGTCTATTTCAACTAACTTTGTCCATCCAAAACGAACTTTGTACTTTGCTATGAAGTTCCACCAGGAATGAGTTTTCATGCAAAAACTGTCTATTTCAACTAACTTTGTCCATCCAAAACGAACTTTGTCTTTTGCTATGAAGTTCCACCAGGAATGAGTTTTCATGCAAAAACTGTCTATTTCAACTAACTTTGTCCATCCAAAACGAACTTTGTACTTTGCTATGAAGTTCCACCAGGAATGAGTTTTCATGCAAAAACTGTCTATTTCAACTAATTTTGTCCATCCAAAACGAACTTTGTACTTTGCTATGAAGTTCCACCAGGAATGAGTTTTCATGCAAAAACTGTCTATTTCAACTAACTTTGTCCATCCAAAACGAACTTTGTACTTTGCTATGAAGTTCCACCAGGAATGAGTTTTTATGCAAAAACTGTCTATTTCAACTAACTTTGTCCATCCAAAACGAACTTTGTACTTTGCTATGAAGTTCCACCAGGAATGAGTTTTCATGCAAAAACTGTCTATTTCAACTAACTTTGTCCATCCAAAACGAACTTTGTACTTTGCTATGAAGTTCCACCAGGAATGAGTTTTCATGCAAAAACTGTCTATTTCAACTAACTTTGTCCATCCAAAACGAACTTTGTACTTTGCTATGAAGTTCCACCAGGAATGAGTTTTCATGCAAAAACTGTCTATTTCAACTAACTTTGTCCATCCAAAACGAACTTTGTACTTTGCTATGAAGTTCCACCAGGAATGAGTTTTCATGCAAAAACTGTCTATTTCAACTAAATTGATCCATCCAAAACGAACTTTGTACTTTGCTATGAAGTTCCACCAGGAATGAGTTTTTATGCAAAAACTGTCTATTTCAACTAACTTTGTCCATCCAAAACGAACTTTGTACTTTGCTATGAAGTTCCACCAGGAATGAGTTTTCATGCAAAAACTGTCTATTTCAACTAACTTTGTCCATCCAAAACGAACTTTGTACTTTGCTATGAAGTTCCACCAGGAATGAGTTTTTATGCAAAAACTGTCTATTTCAACTAACTTTGTCCATCCAAAACGAACTTTGTACTTTGCTATGAAGTTCCACCAGGAATGAGTTTTCATGCAAAAACTGTCTATTTCAACTAACTTTGTCCATCCAAAACGAACTTTGTACTTTGCTATGAAGTTCCACCAGGAATGAGTTTTCATGCAAAAACTGTCTATTTCAACTAACTTTGTCCATCCAAAACGAACTTTGTACTTTGCTATGAAGTTCCACCAGGAATGAGTTTTTATGCAAAAACTGTCTATTTCAACTAACTTTGTCCATCCAAAACGAACTTTGTACTTTGCTATGAAGTTCCACCAGGAATGAGTTTTCATGCAAAAACTGTCTATTTCAACTAACTTTGTCCATCCAAAACGAACTTTGTACTTTGCTATGAAGTTCCACCAGGAATGAGTTTTCATGCAAAAACTGTCTATTTCAACTAAATTGATCCATCCAAAACGAACTTTGTACTTTGCTATGAAGTTCCACCAGGAATGAGTTTTTATGCAAAAACTGTCTATTTCAACTAACTTTGTCCATCCAAAACGAACTTTGTACTTTGCTATGAAGTTCCACCAGGAATGAGTTTTCATGCAAAAACTGTCTATTTCAACTAACTTTGTCCATCCAAAACGAACTTTGTACTTTGCTATGAAGTTCCACCAGGAATGAGTTTTCATGCAAAAACTGTCTATTTCAACTAAATTGATCCATCCAAAACGAACTTTGTACTTTGCTATGAAGTTCCACCAGGAATGAGTTTTTATGCAAAAACTGTCTATTTCAACTAACTTTGTCCATCCAAAACGAACTTTGTACTTTGCTATGAAGTTCCACCAGGAATGAGTTTTCATGCAAAAACTGTCTATTTCAACTAACTTTGTCCATCCAAAACGAACTTTGTACTTTGCTATGAAGTTCCACCAGGAATGAGTTTTCATGCAAAAACTGTCTATTTCAACTAACTTTGTCCATCCAAAACGAACTTTGTACTTTGCTATGAAGTTCCACCAGGAATGAGTTTTCATGCAAAAACTGTCTATTTCAACTAAATTGATCCATCCAAAACGAACTTTGTACTTTGCTATGAAGTTCCACCAGGAATGAGTTTTCATGCAAAAACTGTCTATTTCAACTAACTTTGTCCATCCAAAACGAACTTTGTACTTTGCTATGAAGTTCCACCAGGAATGAGTTTTCATGCAAAAACTGTCTATTTCAACTAACTTTGTCCATCCAAAACGAACTTTGTACTTTGCTATGTAGTTATACCAGGAATGAGTTTTCATGCAAAAACTGTCTATTTCAACTAAATTGATCCATCCAAAACGAACTTTGTACTTTGCTATGAAGTTCCACCAGGAATGAGTTTTTATGCAAAAACTGTCTATTTCAACTAACTTTGTCCATCCAAAACGAACTTTGTACTTTGCTATGAAGTTCCACCAGGAATGAGTTTTCATGCAAAAACTGTCTATTTCAACTAACTTTGTCCATCCAAAACGAACTTTGTACTTTGCTATGAAGTTCCACCAGGAATGAGTTTTCATGCAAAAACTGTCTATTTCAACTAACTTTGTCCATCCAAAACGAACTTTGTACTTTGCTATGAAGTTCCACCAGGAATGAGTTTTCATGCAAAAACTGTCTATTTCAACTAACTTTGTCCATCCAAAACGAACTTTGTACTTTGCTATGAAGTTCCACCAGGAATGAGTTTTCATGCAAAAACTGTCTATTTCAACTAAATTGATCCATCCAAACCGAACTTTGTACTTTGCTATGAAGTTCCACCAGGAATGAGTTTTTATGCAAAAACTGTCTATTTCAACTAACTTTGTCCATCCAAAACGAACTTTGTACTTTGCTATGAAGTTCCACCAGGAATGAGTTTTCATGCAAAAACTGTCTATTTCAACTAACTTTGTCCATCCAAAACGAACTTCGTACTTTGCTATGAAGTTCCACCAGGAATGAGTTTTCATGCAAAAACTGTCTATTTCAACTAAATTGATCCATCCAAAACGAACTTTGTACCATGCTATGAAGTTCCACCAGGAATGAGTTTTCATGCAAAAACTGTCTATTTCAACTAACTTTGTCCATCCAAAACGAACTTCGTACTTTGCTATGAAGTTCCACCAGGAATGAGTTTTCATGCAAAAACTGTCTATTTCAACTAACTTTGTCCATCCAAAACGAACTTTGTACCTTGCTATGAAGTTCCACCAGGAATGAGTTTTTATGCAAAAACTGTCTATTTCAACTAACTTTGTCCATCCAAAACGAACTTTGTACTTTGCTATGAAGTTCCACCAGGAATGAGTTTTCATGCAAAAACTGTCTATTTCAACTAACTTTGTCCATCTAAAACGAACTTTGTACTTTGCTATGAAGTTCCACCAGGAATGAGTTTTCATGCAAAAACTGTCTATTTCAACTTAATTCGTCCATCCAAAACGAACTTTGTACTTTGCTATGAAGTTCCACCAGGAATGAGTTTTCATGCAAAAACTGTCTATTTCAACTAACTTTGTCCATCCAAAACGAACTTTGTACCTTGCTATGAAGTTCCACCAGGAATGAGTTTTCATGCAAAAACTGTCTATTTCAACTAAATTGATCCATCCAAAACGAACTTTGTACCTTGCTATGAAGTTCCACCAGGAATGAGTTTTTATGCAAAAACTGTCTATTTCAACTAAATTGATCCATCCAAAACGAACTTTGTACTTTGCTATGAAGTTCCACCAGGAATGAGTTTTTATGCAAAAACTGTCTATTTCAACTAAATTGATCCATCCAAAACGAACTTTGTACTTTGCTATGAAGTTCCACCAGGAATGAGTTTTCATGCAAAAACTGTCTATTTCAACTAACTTTGTCCATCCAAAACGAACTTTGTACCTTGCTATGAAGTTCCACCAGGAATGAGTTTTTATGCAAAAACTGTCTATTTCAACTAACTTTGTCCATCCAAAACGAACTTTGTACTTTGCTATGAAGTTCCACCAGGAATGAGTTTTCATGCAAAAACTGTCTATTTCAACTAACTTTGTCCATCCAAAACGAACTTTGTACTTTGCTATGAAGTTCCACCAGGAATGAGTTTTCATGCAAAAACTGTCTATTTCAACTAAATTGATCCATCCAAAACGAACTTTGTACTTTGCTATGAAGTTCCACCAGGAATGAGTTTTCATGCAAAAACTGTCTATTTCAACTAACTTTGTCCATCCAAAACGAACTTTGTACTTTGCTATGAAGTTCCACCAGGAATGAGTTTTCATGCAAAAACTGTCTATTTCAACTAAATTCGTCCATCCAAAACGAACTTTGTACTTTGCTATGAAGTTCCACCAGGAATGAGTTTTCATGCAAAAACTGTCTATTTCAACTAACTTTGTCCATCCAAAACGAACTTTGTACTTTGCTATGAAGTTCCACCAGGAATGAGTTTTCATGCAAAAACTGTCTATTTCAACTAAATTCGTCCATCCAAAACGAACTTTGTACTTTGCTATGAAGTTCCACCAGGAATGAGTTTTCATGCAAAAACTGTCTATTTCAACTTAATTCGTCCATCCAAAACGAACTTTGTACTTTGCTATGAAGTTCCACCAGGAATGAGTTTTCATGCAAAAACTGTCTATTTCAACTAACTTTGTCCATCCAAAACGAACTTTGTACTTTGCTATGAAGTTCCACCAGGAATGAGTTTTTATGCAAAAACGGTCTATTTCAACTAACTTTGTCCATCCAAAACGAACTTTGTACTTTGCTATGAAGTTCCACCAGGAATGAGTTTTCATGCAAAAACTGTCTATTTCAACTTAATTCGTCCATCCAAAACGAACTTTGTACTTTGCTATGAAGTTCCACCAGGAATGAGTTTTCATGCAAAAACTGTCTATTTCAACTAACTTTGTCCATCCAAAACGAACTTTGTACTTTGCTATGAAGTTCCACCAGGAATGAGTTTTCATGCAAAAACTGTCTATTTCAACTAACTTTGTCCATCCAAAACGAACTTTGTACTTTGCTATGAAGTTCCACCAGGAATGAGTTTTCATGCAAAAACTGTCTATTTCAACTTAATTCGTCCATCCAAAACGAACTTTGTACTTTGCTATGAAGTTCCACCAGGAATGAGTTTTCATGCAAAAACTGTCTATTTCAACTAACTTTGTCCATCCAAAACGAACTTTGTACTTTGCTATGAAGTTCCACCAGGAATGAGTTTTTATGCAAAAACTGTCTATTTCAACTAACTTTGTCCATCCAAAACGAACTTTGTACTTTGCTATGAAGTTCCACCAGGAATGAGTTTTCATGCAAAAACTGTCTATTTCAACTAACTTTGTCCATCCAAAACGAACTTTGTACTTTGCTATGAAGTTCCACCAGGAATGAGTTTTCATGCAAAAACTGTCTATTTCAACTAACTTTGTCCATCCAAAACGAACTTTGTACTTTGCTATGAAGTTCCACCAGGAATGAGTTTTTATGCAAAAACTGTCTATTTCAACTAACTTTGTCCATCCAAAACGAACTTTGTACTTTGCTATGAAGTTCCACCAGGAATGAGTTTTCATGCAAAAACTGTCTATTTCAACTAACTTTGTCCATCCAAAACGAACTTTGTACTTTGCTATGAAGTTCCACCAGGAATGAGTTTTTATGCAAAAACTGTCTATTTCAACTAACTTTGTCCATCCAAAACGAACTTTGTACTTTGCTATGAAGTTCCACCAGGAATGAGTTTTTATGCAAAAACTGTCTATTTCAACTAACTTTGTCCATCCAAAACGAACTTTGTACTTTGCTATGAAGTTCCACCAGGAATGAGTTTTCATGCAAAAACTGTCTATTTCAACTAACTTTGTCCATCCAAAACGAACTTTGTACTTTGCTATGAAGTTCCACCAGGAATGAGTTTTCATGCAAACACTGTCTATTTCAACTAACTTTGTCCATCCAAAACGAACTTTGTACTTTGCTATGAAGTTCCACCAGGAATGAGTTTTCATGCAAAAACTGTCTATTTCAACTAAATTGATCCATCCAAAACGAACTTTGTACTTTGCTATGAAGTTCCACCAGGAATGAGTTTTCATGCAAAAACTGTCTATTTCAACTAACTTTGTCCATCCAAAACGAACTTTGTACTTTGCTATGAAGTTCCACCAGGAATGAGTTTTCATGCAAAAACTGTCTATTTCAACTTAATTCGTCCATCCAAAACGAACTTTGTACTTTGCTATGAAGTTCCACCAGTAATGAGTTTTCATGCAAAAACTGTCTATTTCAACTTAATTCGTCCATCCAAAACGAACTTTGTACTTTGCTATGAAGTTCCACCAGGAATGAGTTTTCATGCAAAAACTGTCTATTTCAACTAACTTTGTCCATCCAAAACGAACTTTGTAATTTGCTATGAAGTTCCACCAGGAATGAGTTTTTATGCAAAAACTGTCTATTTCAACTAACTTTGTCCATCCAAAACGAACTTTGTACTTTGCTATGAAGTTCCACCAGGAATGAGTTTTCATGCAAAAACTGTCTATTTCAACTAACTTTGTCCATCCAAAACGAACTTTGTACTTTGCTATGAAGTTCCACCAGGAATGAGTTTTCATGCAAAAACTGTCTATTTCAACTAACTTTGTCCATCCAAAACGAACTTTGTACTTTGCTATGAAGTTCCACCAGGAATGAGTTTTCATGCAAAAACTGTCTATTTCAACTAACTTTGTCCATCCAAAACGAACTTTGTACTTTGCTATGAAGTTCCACCAGGAATGAGTTTTCATGCAAAAACTGTCTATTTCAACTTAATTCGTCCATCCAAAACGAACTTTGTACTTTGCTATGAAGTTCCACCAGGAATGAGTTTTCATGCAAAAACTGTCTATTTCAACTTAATTCGTCCATCCAAAACGAACTTTGTACTTTGCTATGAAGTTCCACCAGGAATGAGTTTTCATGCAAAAACTGTCTATTTCAACTAACTTTGTCCATCCAAAACGAACTTTGTACTTTGCTATGAAGTTCCACCAGGAATGAGTTTTTATGCAAAAACTGTCTATTTCAACTAACTTTGTCCATCCAAAACGAACTTTGTACTTTGCTATGAAGTTCCACCAGGAATGAGTTTTCATGCAAAAACTGTCTATTTCAACTAACTTTGTCCATCCAAAACGAACTTTGTACTTTGCTATGAAGTTCCACCAGGAATGAGTTTTCATGCAAAAACTGTCTATTTCAACTAACTTTGTCCATCCAAAACGAACTTTGTACTTTGCTATGAAGTTCCACCAGGAATGAGTTTTTATGCAAAAACTGTCTATTTCAACTAACTTTGTCCATCCAAAACGAACTTTGTACTTTGCTATGAAGTTCCACCAGGAATGAGTTTTCATGCAAAAACTGTCTATTTCAACTAACTTTGTCCATCCAAAACGAACTTTGTACTTTGCTATGAAGTTCCACCAGGAATGAGTTTTTATGCAAAAACTGTCTATTTCAACTAACTTTGTCCATCCAAAACGAACTTTGTACTTTGCTATGAAGTTCCACCAGGAATGAGTTTTCATGCAAAAACTGTCTATTTCAACTAACTTTGTCCATCCAAAACGAACTTTGTACTTTGCTATGAAGTTCCACCAGGAATGAGTTTTCATGCAAAAACTGTCTATTTCAACTAAATTGATCCATCCAAAACGAACTTTGTACTTTGCTATGAAGTTCCACCAGGAATGAGTTTTCATGCAAAAACTGTCTATTTCAACTAAATTGATCCATCCAAAACGAACTTTGTACTTTGCTATGAAGTTCCACCAGGAATGAGTTTTCATGCAAAAACTGTCTATTTCAACTAACTTTGTCCATCCAAAACGAACTTTGTACTTTGCTATGAAGTTCCACCAGGAATGAGTTTTCATGCAAAAACTGTCTATTTCAACTAAATTGATCCATCCAAAACGAACTTTGTACTTTGCTATGAAGTTCCACCAGGAATGAGTTTTTATGCAAAAACTGTCTATTTCAACTAACTTTGTCCATCCAAAACGAACTTTGTACTTTGCTATGAAGTTCCACCTGGGAATGAGTTTTCATGCAAAAACTGTCTATTTCAACTAAATTGATCCATCCAAAACGAACTTTGTACTTTGCTATGAAGTTCCACCAGGAATGAGTTTTTATGCAAAAACTGTCTATTTCAACTAACTTTGTCCATCCAAAACGAACTTTGTACTTTGCTATGAAGTTCCACCAGGAATGAGTTTTCATGCACAAACTGTCTATTTTAACTTAATTGATCCATCCAAAACGAACTTTGTACTTTGCTATGAAGTTCCACCAGGAATGAGTTTTCATGCAAAAACTGTCTATTTCAACTAACTTTGTCCATCCAAAACGAACTTTGTACTTTGCTATGAAGTTCCACCAGGAATGAGTTTTCATGCAAAAACTGTCTATTTCAACTAAATTGATCCATCCAAAACGAACTTTGTACTTTGCTATGAAGTTCCACCAGGAATGAGTTTTCATGCAAGAACTGTCTATTTCAACTAAATTGATCCATCCAAAACGAACTTTGTACTTTGCTATGAAGTTCCACCAGGAATGAGTTTTCATGCAAAAACTGTCTATTTCAACTAAATTGATCCATCCAAAACGAAACTTTGTACTTTGCTATGAAGTTCCACCAGGAATGAGTTTTCATGCAAAAACTGTCTATTTCAACTAACTTTGTCCATCCAAAACGAACTTTGTACTTTGCTATGAAGTTCCACCAGGAATGAGTTTTCATGCAAAAACTGTCTATTTCAACTAACTTTGTCCATCCAAAACGAACTTTGTACTTTGCTATGAAGTTCCATAAGGAATGAGTTTTTATGCAAAAACTGTCTATTTCAACTAACTTTGTCCATCCAAAACGAACTTTGTACTTTGCTATGAAGTTCCACCAGGAATGAGTTTTTATGCAAAAACTGTCTATTTCAACTAACTTTGTCCATCCAAAACGAACTTTGTACTTTGCTATGAAGTTCCACCAGAATGAGTTTTCATGCAAAAACTGTCTATTTCAACTAACTTTGTCCATCCAAAACGAACTTTGTACTTTGCTATGAAGTTCCACCAGGAATGAGTTTTCATGCAAAAACTGTCTATTTCAACTAAATTGATCCATCCAAAACGAACTTTGTACTTTGCTATGAAGTTCCACCAGGAATGAGTTTTCATGCAAAAACTGTCTATTTTAACTAAATTGATCCATCCAAAACGAACTTTGTACTTTGCTATGAAGTTCCACCAGGAATGAGTTTTCATGCAAAAACTGTCTATTTCAACTAAATTGATCCATCCAAAACGAACTTTGTACTTTGCTATGAAGTTCCACCAGGAATGAGTTTTTATGCAAAAACTGTCTATTTCAACTAACTTTGTCCATCCAAAACGAACTTTGTACTTTGCTATGAAGTTCCACCAGGAATGAGTTTTCATGCACAAACTGTCTATTTTAACTTAATTGATCCATCCAAAACGAACTTTGTACTTTGCTATGAAGTTCCACCAGGAATGAGTTTTTATGCAAAAACTGTCTATTTCAACTAACTTTGTCCATCCAAAACGAACTTTGTACTTTGCTATGAAGTTCCACCAGGAATGAGTTTTCATGCACAAACTGTCTATTTTAACTTAATTGATCCATCCAAAACGAACTTTGTACTTTGCTATGAAGTTCCACCAGGAATGAGTTTTCATGCAAAAACTGTCTATTTCAACTAAATTGATCCATCCAAAACGAACTTTGTACTTTGCTATGAAGTTCCACCAGGAATGAGTTTTTATGCAAAAACTGTCTATTTCAACTAACTTTGTCCATCCAAAACGAACTTTGTACTTTGCTATGAAGTTCCACCAGGAATGAGTTTTCATGCAAAAACTGTCTATTTCAACTAAATTGATCCATCCAAAACGAACTTTGTACTTTGCTATGAAGTTCCACCAGGAATGAGTTTTTATGCAAAAACTGTCTATTTCAACTAACTTTGTCCATCCAAAACGAACTTTGTACTTTGCTATGAAGTTCCACCAGGAATGAGTTTTCATGCACAAACTGTCTATTTTAACTTAATTGATCCATCCAAAACTAACTTTGTACTTTGCTATGAAGTTCCACCAGGAATGAGTTTTCATGCAAGAACTGTCTATTTCAACTAAATTGATCCATCCAAAACGAACTTTGTACTTTGCTATGAAGTTCCACCAGGAATGAGTTTTCATGCAAAAACTGTCTATTTCAACTAACTTTGTCCATCCAAAACGAACTTTGTACTTTGCTATGAAGTTCCACCAGGAATGAGTTTTCATGCAAAAACTGTCTATTTCAACTAACTTTGTCCATCCAAAACGAACTTTGTACTTTGCTATGAAGTTCCACCAGGAATGAGTTTTTATGCAAAAACTGTCTATTTCAACTAACTTTGTCCATCCAAAACGAACTTTGTACTTTGCTATGAAGTTCCACCAGGAATGAGTTTTTATGCAAAAACTGTCTATTTCAACTAACTTTGTCCATCCAAAACGAACTTTGTACTTTGCTATGAAGTTCCACCAGGAATGAGTTTTCATGCAAAAACTGTCTATTTCAACTAAATTGATCCATCCAAAACGAACTTTGTACTTTGCTATGAAGTTCCACCAGGAATGAGTTTTCATGCAAAAACTGTCTATTTCAACTAAATTGATCCATCCAAAACGAACTTTGTACTTTGCTATGAAGTTCCACCAGGAATGAGTTTTCATGCAAAAACTGTCTATTTCAACTAAATTGATCCATCCAAAACGAACTTTGTACTTTGCTATGAAGTTCCACCAGGAATGAGTTTTTATGCAAAAACTGTCTATTTCAACTTAATTCGTCCATCCAAAACGAACTTTGTACTTTGCTATGAAGTTCCACCAGGAATGAGTTTTCATGCAAAAACTGTCTATTTCAACTAAATTGATCCATCCAAAACGAACTTTGTACTTTGCTATGAAGTTCCACCAGGAATGAGTTTTCATGCAAAAACTGTCTATTTCAACTAAATTGATCCATCCAAAACGAACTTTGTACTTTGCTATGAAGTTCCACCAGGAATGAGTTTTCATGCAAAAACTGTCTATTTCAACTAACTTTGTCCATCCAAAACGAACTTTGTACTTTGCTATGAAGTTCCACCAGGAATGAGTTTTCATGCAAAAACTGTCTATTTCAACTAAATTGATCCATCCAAAACGAACTTTGTACTTTGCTATGAAGTTCCACCAGGAATGAGTTTTTATGCAAAAACTGTCTATTTCAACTAACTTTGTCCATCCAAAACGAACTTTGTACTTTGCTATGAAGTTCCACCAGGAATGAGTTTTCATGCAAAAATTATCTATTTCAACTAACTTTGTCCATCCAAAACGAACTTTGTACTTTGCTATGAAGTTCCACCAGGAATGAGTTTTCATGCAAAAACTGTCTATTTCAACTAACTTTGTCCATCCAAAACGAACTTTGTACTTTGCTATGAAGTTCCACCAGGAATGAGTTTTCATGCAAAAACTGTCTATTTCAACTAAATTGATCCATCCAAAACGAACTTTGTACTTTGCTATGAAGTTCCACCAGGAATGAGTTTTCATGCAAAAACTGTCTATTTCAACTAACTTTGTCCATCCAAAACGAACTTTGTACTTTGCTATGAAGTTCCACCTGGAATGAGTTTTCATGCAAAAACTGTCTATTTCAACTAAATTGATCCATCCAAAACGAACTTTGTACTTTGCTATGAAGTTCCACCAGGAATGAGTTTTCATGCAAAAACTGTCTATTTCAACTAAATTGATCCATCCAAAACGAACTTTGTACTTTGCTATGAAGTTCCACCAGGAATGAGTTTTCATGCAAAAACTGTCTATTTCAACTAACTTTGTCCATCCAAAACGAACTTTGTACTTTGCTATGAAGTTCCACCAGGAATGAGTTTTCATGCAAAAACTGTCTATTTCAACTAAATTGATCCATCCAAAACGAACTTTGTACTTTGCTATGAAGTTCCACCAGGAATGAGTTTTTATGCAAAAACTGTCTATTTCAACTAAATTGATCCATCCAAAACGAACTTTGTACTTTGCTATGAAGTTCCACCAGGAATGAGTTTTCATGCAAAAACTGTCTATTTCAACTAACTTTGTCCATCCAAAACGAACTTTGTACTTTGCTATGAAGTTCCACCAGGAATGAGTTTTCATGCAAAAACTGTCTATTTCAACTAACTTTGTCCATCCAAAACGAACTTTGTACTTTGCTATGAAGTTCCACCAGGAATGAGTTTTCATGCAAAAATTATCTATTTCAACTAACTTTGTCCATCCAAAACGAACTTTGTACTTTGCTATGAAGTTCCACCAGGAATGAGTTTTCATGCAAAAACTGTCTATTTCAACTAACTTTGTCCATCCAAAACGAACTTTGTACTTTGCTATGAAGGTCCACCAGGAATGAGTTTTCATGCAAAAACTGTCTATTTCAACTAACTTTGTCCATCCAAAACGAACTTTGTACTTTGCTATGAAGTTCCACCAGGAATGAGTTTTTATACAAAAACTGTCTATTTCAACTAACTTTGTCCATCCAAAACGAACTTTGTACTTTGCTATGAAGTTCCACCAGGAATGAGTTTTCATGCAAAAACTGTCTATTTCAACTAACTTTGTCCATCCAAAACGAACTTTGTACTTTGCTATGAAGTTCCACCAGGAATGAGTTTTCATGCAAAAACTGTCTATTTCAACTTAATTCGTCCATCCAAAACGAACTTTGTACTTTGCTATGAAGTTCCACCAGGAATGAGTTTTCATGCAAAAACTGTCTATTTCAACTAACTTTGTCCATCCAAAACGAACTTTGTACTTTGCTATGAAGTTCCACCAGGAATGAGTTTTCATGCAAAAACTGTCTATTTCAACTAAATTGATCCATCCAAAACGAACTTTGTACTTTGCTATGAAGTTCCACCAGGAATGAGTTTTCATGCAAAAACTGTCTATTTCAACTAACTTTGTCCATCCAAAACGAACTTTGTACTTTGCTATGAAGTTCCACCAGGAATGAGTTTTCATGCAAAAACTGTCTATTTCAACTTAATTCGTCCATCCAAAACGAACTTTGTACTTTGCTATGAAGTTCCACCAGGAATGAGTTTTCATGCAAAAACTGTCTATTTCAACTAACTTTGTCCATCCAAAACGAACTTTGTACTTTGCTATGAAGTTCCACCAGGAATGAGTTTTCATGCAAAAACTGTCTATTTCAACTTAATTCGTCCATCCAAAACGAACTTTGTACTTTGCTATGAAGTTCCACCAGGAATGAGTTTTCATGCAAAAACTGTCTATTTCAACTAACTTTGTCCATCCAAAACGAACTTTGTACTTTGCTATGAAGTTCCACCAGGAATGAGTTTTCATGCAAAAACTGTCTATTTCAACTAAATTGATCCATCCAAAACGAACTTTGTACTTTGCTATGAAGTTCCACCAGGAATGAGTTTTTATGCAAAAACTGTCTATTTCAACTAACTTTGTCCATCCAAAACGAACTTTGTACTTTGCTATGAAGTTCCACCAGGAATGAGTTTTCATGCAAAAACTGTCTATTTCAACTAACTTTGTCCATCCAAAACGAACTTTGTACTTTGCTATGAAGTTCCACCAGGAATGAGTTTTCATGCAAAAACTGTCTATTTCAACTAACTTTGTCCATCCAAAACGAACTTTGTACTTTGCTATGAAGTTCCACCAGGAATGAGTTTTCATGCAAAAACTGTCTATTTCAACTAACTTTGTCCATCCAAAACGAACTTTGTACTTTGCTATGAAGTTCCACCAGGAATGAGTTTTTATGCAAAAACTGTCTATTTCAACTTAATTCGTCCATCCAAAACGAACTTTGTACTTTGCTATGAAGTTCCACCAGGAATGAGTTTTCATGCAAAAACTGTCTATTTCAACTAACTTTGTCCATCCAAAACGAACTTTGTACTTTGCTATGAAGTTCCACCAGGAATGAGTTTTCATGCAAAAACTGTCTATTTCAACTAAATTGATCCATCCAAAACGAACTTTGTACTTTGCTATGAAGTTCCACCAGGAATGAGTTTTCATGCAAAAACTGTCTATTTCAACTAAATTGATCCATCCAAAACGAACTTTGTACTTTGCTATGAAGTTCCACCAGGAATGAGTTTTCATGCAAAAACTGTCTATTTCAACTAACTTTGTCCATCCAAAACGAACTTTGTACTTTGCTATGAAGTTCCACCAGGAATGAGTTTTCATGCAAAAACTGTCTATTTCAACTAACTTTGTCCATCCAAAACGAACTTTGTACTTTGCTATGAAGTTCCACCAGGAATGAGTTTTCATGCAAAAACTGTCTATTTCAACTAAATTGATCCATCCAAAACGAACTTTGTACTTTGCTATGAAGTTCCACCAGGAATGAGTTTTTATGCAAAAACTGTCTATTTCAACTTAATTCGTCCATCCAAAACGAACTTTGTACTTTGCTATGAAGTTCCACCAGGAATGAGTTTTCATGCAAAAACTGTCTATTTCAACTAAATTGATCCATCCAAAACGAACTTTGTACTTTGCTATGAAGTTCCACCAGGAATGAGTTTTCATGCAAAAACTGTCTATTTCAACTAACTTTGTCCATCCAAAACGAACTTTGTACTTTGCTATGAAGTTCCACCAGGAATGAGTTTTCATGCAAAAACTGTCTATTTCAACTAAATTGATCCATCCAAAACGAACTTTGTACTTTGCTATGAAGTTCCACCAGGAATGAGTTTTCATGCAAAAACTGTCTATTTCAACTAACTTTGTCCATCCAAAACGAACTTTGTGCTTTGCTATGAAGTTCCACCAGGAATGAGTTTTTATGCAAAAACTGTCTATTTCAACTTAATTCGTCCATCCAAAACGAACTTTGTACTTTGCTATGAAGTTCCACCAGGAATGAGTTTTCATGCAAAAACTGTCTATTTCAACTAAGTTGATCCATCCAAAACGAACTTTGTACTTTGCTATGAAGTTCCACCAGGAATGAGTTTTTATGCAAAAACTGTCTATTTCAACTTAATTCGTCCATCCAAAACGAACTTTGTACTTTGCTCTGAAGTTCCACCAGGAATGAGTTTTCATGCAAAAACTGTCTATTTCAACTTAATTGATCCATCCAAAACGAACTTTGTACTTTGCTATGAAGTTCCACCAGGAATGAGTTTTCATGCAAAAACTGTCTATTTCAACTAACTTTGTCCATCCAAAACGAACTTTGTACTTTGCTATGAAGTTCCACCAGGAATGAGTTTTCATGCAAAAACTGTCTATTTCAACTAAATTGATCCATCCAAAACGAACTTTGTACTTTGCTATGAAGTTCCACCAGGAATGAGTTTTCATGCAAAAACTGTCTATTTCAACTAACTTTGTCCATCCAAAACGAACTTTGTACTTTGCTATGAAGTTCCACCAGGAATGAGTTTTCATGCAAAAACTGTCTATTTCAACTAACTTTGTCCATCCAAAACGAACTTTGTACTTTGCTATGAAGTTCCACCAGGAATGAGTTTTCATGCAAAAACTGTCTATTTCAACTAAATTGATCCATCCAAAACGAACTTTGTACTTTGCTATGAAGTTCCACCAGGAATGAGTTTTTATGCAAAAACTGTCTATTTCAACTTAATTCGTCCATCCAAAACGAACTTTGTACTTTGCTCTGAAGTTCCACCAGGAATGAGTTTTCATGCAAAAACTGTCTATTTCAACTTAATTGATCCATCCAAAACGAACTTTGTACTTTGCTATGAAGTTCCACCAGGAATGAGTTTTCATGCAAAAACTGTCTATTTCAACTAACTTTGTCCATCCAAAACGAACTTTGTACTTTGCTATGAAGTTCCACCAGGAATGAGTTTTCATGCAAAAACTGTCTATTTCAACTAACTTTGTCCATCCAAAACGAACTTTGTACTTTGCTATGAAGTTCCACCAGGAATGAGTTTTCATGCAAAAACTGTCTATTTCAACTAAATTGATCCATCCAAAACGAACTTTGTACTTTGCTATGAAGTTCCACCAGGAATGAGTTTTTATGCAAAAACTGTCTATTTCAACTTAATTCGTCCATCCAAAACGAACTTTATACTTTGCTATGAAGTTCCACCAGGAATGAGTTTTCATGCAAAAACTGTCTATTTCAACTAAATTGATCCATCCAAAACGAACTTTGTACTTTGCTATGAAGTTCCACCAGGAATGAGTTTTCATGCAAAAACTGTCTATTTCAACTAACTTTGTCCATCCAAAACGAACTTTGTACTTTGCTATGAAGTTCCACCAGGAATGAGTTTTCATGCAAAAACTGTCTATTCCAACTAACTTTGTAAATCCAAAACGAACTTTGTACTTTGCTATGAAGTTCCACCTGGAATGAGTTTTCATGCAAAAACTGTCTATTTCAACTAACATTGTCCATCCAAAACGAACTTTGTACTTTGCTATGAAGTTCCACCAGGAATGAGTTTTCATGCAAAAACTGTCTATTTCAACTAAATTGATCCATCCAAAACGAACTTTGTACTTTGCTATGAAGTTCCACCTGGAATGAGTTTTCATGCAAAAACTGTCTATTTCAACTAACTTTGTCCATCCAAAACGAACTTTGTACTTTGCTATGAAGTTCCACCAGGAATGAGTTTTCATGCAAAAACTGTCTATTTCAACTAACTTTGTCCATCCAAAACGAACTTTGTACTTTGCTATGAAGTTCCACCAGGAATGAGTTTTCATGCAAAAACTGTCTATTTCAACTAACTTTGTCCATCCAAAACGAACTTTGTACTTTGCTATGAAGTTCCACCAGGAATGAGTTTTCATGCAAAAACTGTCTATTTCAACTAACTTTGTCCATCCAAAACGAACTTTGTACTTTGCTATGAAGTTCCACCAGGAATGAGTTTTTATGCAAAAACTGTCTATTTCAACTAAATTGATCCATCCAAAACGAACTTTGTACTTTGCTATGAAGTTCCACCAGGAATGAGTTTTCATGCAAAAATTATCTATTTCAACTAACTTTGTCCATCCAAAACGAACTTTGTACTTTGCTATGAAGTTCCACCAGGAATGAGTTTTCATGCAAAAACTGTCTATTTCAACTAACTTTGTCCATCCAAAACGAACTTTGTACTTTGCTATGAAGTTCCACCAGGAATGAGTTTTCATGCAAAACCTGTCTATTTCAACTAAATTGATCCATCCAAAACGAACTTTGTACTTTGCTATGAAGTTCCACCAGGAATGAGTTTTTATGCAAAAACTGTCTATTTCAACTAAATTGATCCATCCAAAACGAACTTTGTACTTTGCTATGAAGTTCCACCAGGAATGAGTTTTCATGCAAAAACTGTCTATTTCAACTAACTTTGTCCATCCAAAACGAACTTTGTACTTTACTATGAAGTTCCACCAGGAATGAGTTTTCATACAAAAACTGTCTATTTCAACTAACTTTGTCCATCCAAAACGAACTTTGTACTTTGCTATGAAGTTCCACCAGGAATGAGTTTTCATGCAAAAACTGTCTATTTCAACTAACTTTGTCCATCCAAAACGAACTTTGTACTTTGCTATGAAGTTCCACCAGGAATGAGTTTTCATGCAAAAACTGTCTATTTCAACTAAATTGATCCATCCAAAACGAACTTTGTACTTTGCTATGAAGTTCCACCTGGAATGAGTTTTCATGCAAAAACTGTCTATTTCAACTAACTTTGTCCATCCAAAACGAACTTTGTACTTTGCTATGAAGTTCCACCAGGAATGAGTTTTCATACAAAACCTGTCTATTTCAACTTAATTCGTCCATCCAAAACGAACTTTGTACTTTGCTATGAAGTTCCACCAGGAATGAGTTTTTATGCAAAAACTGTCTATTTCAACTAACTTTGTCCATCCAAAACGAACTTTGTACTTTGCTATGAAGTTCCACCAGGAATGAGTTTTCATGCAAAAACTGTCTATTTCAACTAACTTTGTCCATCCAAAACGAACTTTGTACTTTGCTATGAAGTTCCACCAGGAATGAGTTTTCATGCAAAAACTGTCTATTTCAACTTAATACGTCCATCCAAAACGAACTTTGTACTTTGCTATGAAGTTCCACCAGGAATGAGTTTTCATGCAAAAACTGTCTATTTCAACTAACTTTGTCCATCCAAAACGAACTTTGTACTTTGCTATGAAGTTCCACCAGGAATGAGTTTTTATGCAAAAACTGTCTATTTCAACTAACTTTGTCCATCCAAAACGAACTTTGTACTTTGCTATGAAGTTCCACCAGGAATGAGTTTTCATGCAAAAACTGTCTATTTCAACTAACTTTGTCCATCCAAAACGAACTTTGTACTTTGCTATGAAGTTCCACCAGGAATGAGTTTTCATGCAAAAACTGTCTATTTCAACTAACTTTGTCCATCCAAAACGAACTTTGTACTTTGCTATGAAGTTCCACCAGGAATGAGTTTTTATGCAAAAACTGTCTATTTCAACTAAATTGATCCATCCAAAACGAACTTTGTACTTTGCTATGAAGTTCCACCAGGAATGAGTTTTTATGCAAAAACTGTCTATTTCAACTAACTTTGTCCATCCAAAACGAACTTTGTACTTTGCTATGAAGTTCCACCAGGAATGAGTTTTCATGCAAAAACTGTCTATTTCAACTAACTTTGTCCATCCAAAACGAACTTTGTACTTTGCTATGAAGTTCCACCAGGAATGAGTTTTTATGCAAAAACTGTCTATTTCAACTAAATTGATCCATCCAAAACGAACTTTGTACTTTGCTATGAAGTTCCACCAGGAATGAGTTTTTATGCAAAAACTGTCTATTTCAACTAACTTTGTCCATCCAAAACGAACTTTGTACTTTGCTATGAAGTTCCACCAGGAATGAGTTTTCATGCAAAAACTGTCTATTTCAACAACTTTTGTCCATCCAAAACGAACTTTGTACTTTGCTATGAAGTTCCACCAGGAATGAGTTTTCATTCAAAAACTGTCTATTTCAACTAACTTTGTCCATCCAAAACGAACTTTGTACTTTGCTATGAAGTTCCACCAGGAATGAGTTTTCATGCAAAAACTGTCTATTTCAACTAACTTTGTCCATCCAAAACGAACTTTGTACTTTGCTATGAAGTTCCACCAGGAATGAGTTTTCATGCAAAAACTGTCTATTTCAACTAACTTTGTCCATCCAAAACGAACTTTGTACTTTGCTATGAAGTTCCACCAGGAATGAGTTTTCATGCAAAAACTGTCTATTTCAACTAAATTGATCCATCCAAAACGAACTTTGTACTTTGCTATGAAGTTCCACCAGGAATGAGTTTTTATGCAAAAACTGTCTATTTCAACTAACTTTGTCCATCCAAAACGAACTTTGTACTTTGCTATGAAGTTCCACCAGGAATGAGTTTTCATGCAAAAACTGTCTATTTCAACTAACTTTGTCCATCCAAAACGAACTTTGTACTTTGCTATGAAGTTCCACCAGGAATGAGTTTTCATGCAAAAACTGTCTATTTCAACTAACTTTGTCCATCCAAAACGAACTTTGTACTTTGCTATGAAGTTCCACCAGGAATGAGTTTTCATGCAAAAACTGTCTATTTCAACTTAATTCGTCCATCCAAAACGAACTTTGTACTTTGCTATGAAGTTCCACCAGGAATGAGTTTTCATGCAAAAACTGTCTATTTCAACTAACTTTGTCCATCCAAAACGAACTTTGTACTTTGCTATGAAGTTCCACCAGGAATGAGTTTTCATGCAAAAACTGTCTATTTCAACTAACTTTGTCCATCCAAAACGAACTTTGTACTTTGCTATGAAGTTCCACCAGGAATGAGTTTTTTTGCAAAAACTGTCTATTTCAACTAACTTTGTCCATCCAAAACGAACTTTGTACTTTGCTATGAAGTTCCACCAGGAATGAGTTTTCATGCAAAAACTGTCTATTTCAACTAACTTTGTCCATCCAAAACGAACTTTGTACTTTGCTATGAAGTTCCACCAGGAATGAGTTTTTATGCAAAAACTGTCTATTTCAACTAACTTTGTCCATCCAAAACGAACTTTGTACTTTGCTATGAAGTTCCACCAGGAATGAGTTTTCATGCAAAAACTGTCTATTTCAACTAACTTTGTCCATCCAAAACGAACTTTGTACTTTGCTATGAAGTTCCACCAGGAATGAGTTTTTATGCAAAAACTGTCTATTTCAACTAACTTTGTCCATCCAAAACGAACTTTGTACTTTGCTATGAAGTTCCACCAGGAATGAGTTTTCATGCAAAAACTGTCTATTTCAACTTAAATCGTCCATCCAAAACGAACTTTGTACTTTGCTATGAAGTTCCACCAGGAATGAGTTTTCATGCAAAAACTGTCTATTTCAACTAACTTTGTCCATCCAAAACGAACTTTGTACTTTGCTATGAAGTTCCACCAGGAATGAGTTTTCATGCAAAAACTGTCTATTTCAACTAACTTTGTCCATCCAAAACGAACTTTGTACTTTGCTATGAAGTTCCACCAGGAATGAGTTTTTTTGCAAAAACTGTCTATTTCAACTAACTTTGTCCATCCAAAACGAACTTTGTACTTTGCTATGAAGTTCCACCAGGAATGAGTTTTCATGCAAAAACTGTCTATTTCAACTAACTTTGTCCATCCAAAACGAACTTTGTACTTTGCTATGAAGTTCCACCAGGAATGAGTTTTTATGCAAAAACTGTCTATTTCAACTAACTTTGTCCATCCAAAACGAACTTTGTACTTTGCTATGAAGTTCCACCAGGAATGAGTTTTCATGCAAAAACTGTCTATTTCAACTAACTTTGTCCATCCAAAACGAACTTTGTACTTTGCTATGAAGTTCCACCAGGAATGAGTTTTTATGCAAAAACTGTCTATTTCAACTAACTTTGTAAATCCAAAACGAACTTTGTACTTTGCTATGAAGTTCCACCTGGAATGAGTTTTCATACAAAAACTGTCTATTTCAACTTAATTCGTCCATCCAAAACGAACTTTGTACTTTGCTATGAAGTTCCACCAGGAATGAGTTTTTATGCAAAAACTGTCTATTTCAACTAACTTTGTCCATCCAAAACGAACTTTGTACTTTGCTATGAAGTTCCACCAGGAATGAGTTTTCATGCAAAAACTGTCTATTTCAACAACTTTTGTCCATCCAAAACGAACTTTGTACTTTGCTATGAAGTTCCACCAGGAATGAGTTTTCATTCAAAAACTGTCTATTTCAACTAACTTTGTCCATCCAAAACGAACTTTGTACTTTGCTATGAAGTTCCACCAGGAATGAGTTTTCATGCAAAAACTGTCTATTTCAACTAACTTTGTCCATCCAAAACGAACTTTGTACTTTGCTATGAAGTTCCACCAGGAATGAGTTTTCATGCAAAAACTGTCTATTTCAACTAACTTTGTCCATCCAAAACGAACTTTGTACTTTGCTATGAAGTTCCACCAGGAATGAGTTTTTATGCAAAAACTGTCTATTTCAACTAACTTTGTCCATCCAAAACGAACTTTGTACTTTGCTATGAAGTTCCACCAGGAATGAGTTTTCATGCAAAAACTGTCTATTTCAACTAACTTTGTCCATCCAAAACGAACTTTGTACTTTGCTATGAAGTTCCACCAGGAATGAGTTTTTATGCAAAAACTGTCTATTTCAACTAACTTTGTAAATCCAAAACGAACTTTGTACTTTGCTATGAAGTTCCACCAGGAATGAGTTTTTATGCAAAAACTGTCTATTTCAACTAACTTTGTAAATCCAAAACGAACTTTGTACTTTGCTATGAAGTTCCACCTGGAATGAGTTTTCATGCAAAAACTGTCTATTTCAACTAACTTTGTCCATCCAAAACGAACTTTGTACTTTACTATGAAGTTCCACCAGGAATGAGTTTTCATACAAAAACTGTCTATTTCAACTTAATTCGTCCATCCAAAACGAACTTTGTACTTTGCTATGAAGTTCCACCAGGAATGAGTTTTTATGCAAAAACTGTCTATTTCAACTAACTTTGTCCATCCAAAACGAACTTTGTACTTTGCTATGAAGTTCCACCAGGAATGAGTTTTCATGCAAAAACTGTCTATTTCAACTAACTTTGTCCATCCAAAACGAACTTTGTACTTTGCTATGAAGTTCCACCAGGAATGAGTTTTCATGCAAAAACTGTCTATTTCAACTAAATTGATCCATCCAAAACGAACTTTGTACTTTGCTATGAAGTTCCACCAGGAATGAGTTTTCATGCAAAAACTGTCTATTTCAACTAACTTTGTCCATCCAAAACGAACTTTGTACTTTGCTATGAAGTTCCACCAGGAATGAGTTTTCATGCAAAAACTGTCTATTTCAACTAACTTTGTCCATCCAAAACGAACTTTGTACTTTGCTATGAAGTTCCACCAGGAATGAGTTTTCATGCAAAAACTGTCTATTTCAACTAACTTTGTCCATCCAAAACGAACTTTGTACTTTGCTATGAAGTTCCACCAGGAATGAGTTTTCATGCAAAAACTGTCTATTTCAACTAAATTGATCCATCCAAAACGAACTTTGTACTTTGCTATGAAGTTCCACCAGGAATGAGTTTTTATGCAAAAACTGTCTATTTCAACTAACTTTGTCCATCCAAAACGAACTTTGTACTTTGCTATGAAGTTCCACCAGGAATGAGTTTTCATGCAAAAACTGTCTATTTCAACTTAATTCGTCCATCCAAAACGAACTTTGTACTTTGCTATGAAGTTCCACCAGGAATGAGTTTTCATGCAAAAACTGTCTATTTCAACTAACTTTGTCCATCCAAAACGAACTTTGTACTTTGCTATGAAGTTCCACCAGGAATGAGTTTTCATGCAAAAACTGTCTATTTCAACTAACTTTGTCCATCCAAAACGAACTTTGTACTTTGCTATGAAGTTCCACCAGGAATGAGTTTTTATGCAAAAACTGTCTATTTCAACTAACTTTGTCCATCCAAAACGAACTTTGTACTTTGCTATGAAGTTCCACCAGGAATGAGTTTTCATGCGAAAACTGTCTATTTCAACTAAATTGATCCATCCAAAACGAACTTTGTACTTTGCTATGAAGTTCCACCAGGAATGAGTTTTCATGCAAAAACTGTCTATTTCAACTTAATTCGTCCATCCAAAACGAACTTTGTACTTTGCTATGAAGTTCCGCCAGGAATGAGTTTTCATGCAAAAACTGTCTATTTCAACTAAATTGATCCATCCAAAACGAACTTTGTACTTTGCTATGAAGTTCCACCAGGAATGAGTTTTCATGCAAAAACTGTCTATTTCAACTAACTTTGTCCATCCAAAACGAACTTTGTACTTTGCTATGAAGTTCCAGCAGGAATGAGTTTTCATGCAAAAACTGTCTATTTCAACTAACTTTGTCCATCCAAAACGAACTTTGTACTTTGCTATGAAGTTCCACCAGGAATGAGTTTTCATGCGAAAACTGTCTATTTCAACTAAATTGATCCATCCAAAACGAACTTTGTACTTTGCTATGAAGTTCCACCAGGAATGAGTTTTTATGCAAAAACTGTCTATTTCAACTAAATTGATCCATCCAAAACGAACTTTGTACTTTGCTATGAAGTTCCACCAGGAATGAGTTTTCATGCAAAAACTGTCTATTTCAACTAACTTTGTCCATCCAAAACGAACTTTGTACTTTGCTATGAAGTTCCACCAGGAATGAGTTTTCATGCAAAAACTGTCTATTTCAACTAACTTTGTCCATCCAAAACGAACTTTGTACTTTGCTATGAAGTTCCACCTGGAATGAGTTTTCATGCAAAAACTGTCTATTTCAACTAACTTTGTCCATCCAAAACGAACTTTGTACTTTGCTATGAAGTTCCACCAGGAATGAGTTTTTATGCAAAAACTGTCTATTTCAACTAACTTTGTCCATCCAAAACGAACTTTGTACTTTGCTATGAAGTTCCACCAGAAATGAGTTTTCATGCAAAAACTGTCTATTTCAACTAACTTTGTCCATCCAAAACGAACTTTGTACTTTGCTATGAAGTTCCACCAGGAATGAGTTTTTATGCAAAAACTGTCTATTTCAACTAAATTGATCCATCCAAAACGAACTTTGTACTTTGCTATGAAGTTCCACCAGGAATGAGTTTTCATGCAAAAATTATCTATTTCAACTAACTTTGTCCATCCAAAACGAACTTTGTACTTTGCTATGAAGTTCCACCAGGAATGAGTTTTCATGCAAAAACTGTCTATTTCAACTTAATTCGTCCATCCGATACGAACTTTGTACTTTGCTATGAAGTTCTACCAGGAATGAGTTTTCATGCAAGAACTGTCTATTTCAACTAAATTGATCCATCCAAAACGAACTTTGTACTTTGCTATGAAGTTCCACCAGGAATGAGTTTTCATGCAAAAACTGTCTATTTCAACTAAATTGATCCATCCAAAACGAACTTTGTACTTTGCTATGAAGTTCCACCAGGAATGAGTTTTCATGCAAAAACTGTCTATTTCAACTTAATTCGTCCATCCGATACGAACTTTGTACTTTGCTATGAAGTTCTACCAGGAATGAGTTTTCATGCAAGAACTGTCTATTTCAACTAAATTGATCCATCCAAAACGAACTTTGTACTTTGCTATGAAGTTCCACCAGGAATGAGTTTTCATGCAAAAACTGTCTATTTCAACTAAATTGATCCATCCAAAACGAACTTTGTTCTTTGCTATGAAGTTCCACCAGGAATGAGTTTTCATGCAAAAACTGTCTATTTCAACTTAATTCGTCCATCCGATACGAACTTTGTACTTTGCTATGAAGTTCTACCAGTTGTAGGCAAAAACTGTCTATTTCAACTTAATTCGTCCATCCGATACGAACTTTGTACTTTGCTATGAAGTTCTACCAGTTCTACCAAAAACTGTCTATTTCAACTAACTTTGTCCATCCAAAACGAACTTTGTACTTTGCTATGAAGTTCCACCAGGAATGAGTTTTCATGCAAAAACTGTCTATTTCAACTAACTTTGTAAATCCAAAACGAACTTTGTACTTTGCTATGAAGTTCCACCTGGAATGAGTTTTCATGCAAAAACTGTCTATTTCAACTAACTTTGTCCATCCAAAACGAACTTTGTACTTTGCTATGAAGTTCCACCAGGAATGAGTTTTTATGCAAAAACTGTCTATTTCAACTAACTTTGTCCATCCAAAACGAACTTTGTACTTTGCTATGAAGTTCCACCAGGAATGAGTTTTCATGCAAAAACTGTCTATTTCAACTAACTTTGTCCATCCAAAACGAACTTTGTACTTTGCTATGAAGTTCCACCAGGAATGAGTTTTTATGCAAAAACTGTCTATTTCAACTAAATTGATCCATCCAAAACGAACTTTGTACTTTGCTATGAAGTTCCACCAGGAATGAGTTTTTATGCAAAAACTGTCTATTTCAACTAAATTGATCCATCCAAAACGAACTTTGTACTTTGCTATGAAGTTCCACCAGGAATGAGTTTTCATGCAAAAACTGTCTATTTCAACTAAATTGATCCATCCAAAACGAACTTTGTACTTTGCTATGAAGTTCCACCAGGAATGAGTTTTCATGCAAAAACTGTCTATTTCAACTAACTTTGTCCATCCAAAACGAACTTTGTACTTTGCTATGAAGTTCCACCAGGAATGAGTTTTTATGCAAAAACTGTCTATTTTAACTAAATTGATCCATCCAAAACGAACTTTGTACTTTGCTATGAAGTTCCACCAGGAATGAGTTTTCATGCAAAAACTGTCTATTTCAACTTAATTCGTCCATCCGATACGAACTTTGTACTTTGCTATGAAGTTCTACCAGGAATGAGTTTTCATGCAAGAACTGTCTATTTCAACTAAATTGATCCATCCAAAACGAACTTTGTACTTTGCTATGAAGTTCCACCAGGAATGAGTTTTCATGCAAAAACTGTCTATTTCAACTTAATTCGTCCATCCGATACGAACTTTGTACTTTGCTATGAAGTTCTACCAGGAATGAGTTTTCATGCAAGAACTGTCTATTTCAACTAAATTGATCCATCCAAAACGAACTTTGTACTTTGCTATGAAGTTCCACCAGGAATGAGTTTTCATGCAAAAACTGTCTATTTCAACTTAATTCGTCCATCCGATACGAACTTTGTACTTTGCTATGAAGTTCTACCAGGAATGAGTTTTCATGCAAGAACTGTCTATTTCAACTAAATTGATCCATCCAAAACGAACTTTGTACTTTGCTATGAAGTTCCACCAGGAATGAGTTTTCATGCAAAAACTGTCTATTTCAACTAAATTGATCCATCCAAAACGAACTTTGTTCTTTGCTATGAAGTTCCACCAGGAATGAGTTTTCATGCAAAAACTGTCTATTTCAACTTAATTCGTCCATCCGATACGAACTTTGTACTTTGCTATGAAGTTCTACCAGGAATGAGTTTTCATGCAAGAACTGTCTATTTCAACTAAATTGATCCATCCAAAACGAACTTTGTACTTTGCTATGAAGTTCCACCAGGAATGAGTTTTCATGCAAAAACTGTCTATTTCAACTAACTTTGTCCATCCAAAACGAACTTTGTACTTTGCTATGAAGTTCCACCAGGAATGAGTTTTCATGCAAAAACTGTCTATTTCAACTAAATTGATCCATCCAAAACGAACTTTGTACTTTGCTATGAAGTTCCACCAGGAATGAGTTTTCATGCAAAAACTGTCTATTTCAACTAACTTTGTCCATCTGATTCGAACTTTGTACTTTGCTATGAAGTTCCACCAGGAATGAGTTTTTATGCAAAAACTGTCTATTTCAACTAACTTTGTCCATCCAAAACGAACTTTGTACTTTGCTATGAAGTTCCACCAGGAATGAGTTTTCATGCAAAAACTGTCTGTTCCAACTAAATTGATCCATCCAAAACGAACTTTGTACTTTGCTATGAAGTTCCACCAGGAATGAGTTTTCATGCAAAAACTGTCTATTTCAACTAACTTTGTCCATCTGATTCGAACTTTGTACTTTGCTATGAAGTTCCACCAGGAATGAGTTTTCATGCAAAAACTGTCTATTTCAACTAAATTGATCCATCCGATACGAACTTTGTACTTTGCTATGAAGTTCTACCAGGAATGAGTTTTCATGCAAGAACTGTCTATTTCAACTAAATTGATCCATCCAAAACGAACTTTGTACTTTGCTATGAAGTTCCACCAGGAATGAGTTTTCATGCAAAAACTGTCTATTTCAACTAAATTGATCCATCCAAAACGAACTTTGTTCTTTGCTATGAAGTTCTACCAGGAATGAGTTTTCATGCAAAAACTGTCTATTTCAACTAAATTGATCCATCCAAAACGAACTTTGTACTTTGCTATGAAGTTCCACCAGGAATGAGTTTTCATGCAAAAACTGTCTATTTCAACTAACTTTGTCCATCTGATTCGAACTTTGTACTTTGCTATGAAGTTCCACCAGGAATGAGTTTTCATGCAAAAACTGTCTATTTCAACTAAATTGATCCATCCAAAACGAACTTTGTACTTTGCTATGAAGTTCCACCAGGAATGAGTTTTTATGCAAAAACTGTCTATTTCAACTAAATTGATCCATCCAAAACGAACTTTGTACTTTGCTATGAAGTTCTACCAGGAATGAGTTTTCATGCAAAAACTGTCTATTTCAACTAAATTGATCCATCCAAAACGAACTTTGTACTTTGCTATGAAGTTCCACCAGGAATGAGTTTTTATGCAAAAACTGTCTATTTCAACTAAATTGATCCATCCAAAACGAACTTTGTACTTTGCTATGAAGTTCCACCAGGAATGAGTTTTCATGCAAAAACTGTCTATTTCAACTTAATTCGTCCATCCGATACGAACTTTGTACTTTGCTATGAAGTTCCACCAGGAATGAGTTTTTATGCAAAAACTGTCTATTTCAACTAAATTGATCCATCCAAAACGAACTTTGTACTTTGCTATGAAGTTCCACCAGGAATGAGTTTTCATGCAAAAACTGTCTATTTCAACTTAATTCGTCCATCCGATACGAACTTTGTACTTTGCTATGAAGTTCCACCAGGAATGAGTTTTCATGCAAAAACTGTCTATTTCAACTAAATTGATCCATCCAAAACGAACTTTGTACTTTGCTATGAAGTTCCACCAGGAATGAGTTTTCATGCAAAAACTGTCTATTTCAACTAATTTTGTCCATCCAAAACGAACATTGTACTTTGCTTTGAAGTTCCACCAGGAATGAGTTTTTATGCAAAAACTGTCTATTTCAACTACATTGATCCATCCAAAACGAACTTTGTACTTTGCTATGAAGTTCCACCAGGAATGAGTTTTCATGCAAAAACTGTCTATTTCAACTTAATTCGTCCATCCGATACGAACTTTGTACTTTGCTATGAAGTTCTACCAGGAATGAGTTTTCATGCAAAAACTGTCTATTTCAACTAATTTTGTCCATCCAAAACGAACTTTGTACTTTGCTATGAAGTTCCACCAGGAATGAGTTTTCATGCAAAAACTGTCTATTTCAACTAAATTGATCCATCCAAAACGAACTTTGTACTTTGCTATGAAGTTCCACCAGGAATGAGTTTTCATGCAAAAACTGTCTATTTCAACTAATTTTGTCCATCCAAAACGAACTTTGTACTTTGCTGTGAAGTTCCACCAGGAATGAGTTTTTATGCAAAAACTGTCTATTTCAACTAAATTGATCCATCCAAAACGAACTTTGTACTTTGCTATGAAGTTCCACCAGGAATGAGTTTTCATGCAAAAACTGTCTATTTCAACTAAATTGATCCATCCAAAACGAACTTTGTACTTTGCTATGAAGTTCTACCAGGAATGAGTTTTCATGCAAAAACTGTCTATTTCAACTAATTTTGTCCATCCAAAACGAACTTTGTACTTTGCTATGAAGTTCCACCAGGAATGAGTTTTTATGCAAAAACTGTCTATTTCAACTAAATTGATCCATCCAAAACGAACTTTGTACTTTGCTATGAAGTTCCACCAGGAATGAGTTTTCATGCAAAAACTGTCTATTTCAACTAAATTGATCCATCCAAAACGAACTTTGTACTTTGCTATGAAGTTCCACCAGGAATGAGTTTTCATGCAAAAACTGTCTATTTCAACTAACTTTGTCCATCCAAAACGAACTTTGTACTTTGCTATGAAGTTCCACCAGGAATGAGTTTTTATGCAAAAACTGTCTATTTCAACTAACTTTGTCCATCCAAAACGAACTTTGTACTTTGCTATGAAGTTCCACCAGGAATGAGTTTTCATGCAAAAACTGTCTATTTCATCTAACTTTGTCCATCCAAAACGAACTTTGTACTTTGCTATGAAGTTCCACCAGGAATGAGTTTTCATGCAAAAACTGTCTATTTCAACTTAATTCGTCCATCCGATACGAACTTTGTACTTTGCTATGAAGTTCTACCAGGAATGAGTTTTCATGCAAGAACTGTCTATTTCAACTAAATTGATCCATCCAAAACGAACTTTGTACTTTGCTATGAAGTTCCACCAGGAATGAGTTTTCATGCAAAAACTGTCTATTTCAACTAATTTTGTCCATCCAAAACGAACTTTGTACTTTGCTATGAAGTTCCACCAGGAATGAGTTTTTATGCAAAAACTGTCTATTTCAACTAAATTGATCCATCCAAAACGAACTTTGTACTTTGCTATGAAGTTCCACCAGGAATGAGTTTTCATGCAAAAACTGTCTATTTCAACTTAATTCGTCCATCCGATACGAACTTTGTACTTTGCTATGAAGTTCCACCAGGAATGAGTTTTTATGCAAAAACTGTCTATTTCAACTAAATTGATCCATCCAAAACGAACTTTGTACTTTGCTATGAAGTTCCACCAGGAATGAGTTTTCATGCAAAAACTGTCTATTTCAACTAATTTTGTCCATCCAAAACGAACTTTGTACTTTGCTATGAAGTTCCACCAGGAATGAGTTTTTATGCAAAAACTGTCTATTTCAACTAAATTGATCCATCCAAAACGAACTTTGTACTTTGCTATGAAGTTCCACCAGGAATGAGTTTTCATGCAAAAACTGTCTATTTCAACTTAATTCGTCCATCCGATACGAACTTTGTACTTTGCTATGAAGTTCTACCAGGAATGAGTTTTCATGCAAAAACTGTCTATTTCAACTAATTTTGTCCATCCAAAACGAACTTTGTACTTTGCTATGAAGTTCCACCAGGAATGAGTTTTCATGCAAAAACTGTCTATTTCAACTAAATTGATCCATCCAAAACGAACTTTGTACTTTGCTATGAAGTTCCACCAGGAATGAGTTTTCATGCAAAAACTGTCTATTTCAACTAATTTTGTCCATCCAAAACGAACTTTGTACTTTGCTATGAAGTTCCACCAGGAATGAGTTTTTATGCAAAAACTGTCTATTTCAACTAAATTGATCCATCCAAAACGAACTTTGTACTTTGCTATGAAGTTCCACCAGGAATGAGTTTTCATGCAAAAACTGTCTATTTCAACTAAATTGATCCATCCAAAACGAACTTTGTACTTTGCTATGAAGTTCCACCAGGAATGAGTTTTCATGCAAAAACTGTCTATTTCAACTTAATTCGTCCATCCGATACGAACTTTGTACTTTGCTATGAAGTTCTACCAGGAATGAGTTTTCATGCAAAAACTGTCTATTTCAACTAATTTTGTCCATCCAAAACGAACTTTGTACTTTGCTATGAAGTTCCACCAGGAATGAGTTTTTATGCAAAAACTGTCTATTTCAACTAAATTGATCCATCCAAAACGAACTTTGTACTTTGCTATGAAGTTCCACCAGGAATGAGTTTTCATGCAAAAACTGTCTATTTCAACTAAATTGATCCATCCAAAACGAACTTTGTACTTTGCTATGAAGTTCCACCAGGAATGAGTTTTCATGCAAAAACTGTCTATTTCAACTAACTTTGTCCATCCAAAACGAACTTTGTACTTTGCTATGAAGTTCCACCAGGAATGAGTTTTCATGCAAAAACTGTCTATTTTAACTAAATTGATCCATCCAAAACGAACTTTGTACTTTGCTATGAAGTTCCACCAGGAATGAGTTTTCATGCAAAAACTGTCTATTTCAACTTAATTCGTCCATCCGATACGAACTTTGTACTTTGCTATGAAGTTCTACCAGGAATGAGTTTTCATGCAAGAACTGTCTATTTCAACTAAATTGATCCATCCAAAACGAACTTTGTACTTTGCTATGAAGTTCCACCAGGAATGAGTTTTCATGCAAAAACTGTCTATTTCAACTTAATTCGTCCATCCGATACGAACTTTGTACTTTGCTATGAAGTTCTACCAGGAATGAGTTTTCATGCAAGAACTGTCTATTTCAACTAAATTGATCCATCTAAAACGAACTTTGTACTTTGCTATGAAGTTCCACCAGGAATGAGTTTTCATGCAAAAACTGTCTATTTCAACTAAATTGATCCATCCAAAACGAACTTTGTTCTTTGCTATGAAGTTCCACCAGGAATGAGTTTTCATGCAAAAACTGTCTATTTCAACTTAATTCGTCCATCCGATACGAACTTTGTACTTTGCTATGAAGTTCTACCAGGAATGAGTTTTCATGCAAGAACTGTCTATTTCAACTAAATTGATCCATCCAAAACGAACTTTGTACTTTGCTATGAAGTTCCACCAGGAATGAGTTTTCATGCAAAAACTGTCTATTTCAACTAACTTTGTCCATCCAAAACGAACTTTGTACTTTGCTATGAAGTTCCACCAGGAATGAGTTTTCATGCAAAAACTGTCTATTTCAACTAAATTGATCCATCCAAAACGAACTTTGTACTTTGCTATGAAGTTCCACCAGGAATGAGTTTACATGCAAAAACTGTCTATTTCAACTAACTTTGTCCATCCAAAACGAACTTTGTACTTTGCTATGAAGTTCCACCAGGAATGAGTTTACATGCAAAAACTGTCTATTTCAACTAAATTGATCCATCCAAAACGAACTTTGTACTTTGCTATGAAGTTCCACCAGGAATGAGTTTTCATGCAAAAACTGTCTATTTCAACTAAATTGATCCATCCAAAACGAACTTTGTACTTTGCTATGAAGTTCCACCAGGAATGAGTTTTCATGCAAAAACTGTCTATTTCAACTAAATTGATCCATCCAAATCGAACTTTGTTCTTTGCTATGAAGTTCCACCAGGAATGAGTTTTCATGCAAAAACTGTCTATTTCAACTAACTTTGTCCATCCAAAACGAACTTTGTACTTTGCTATGAAGTTCCAACAGGAATGAGTTTACATGCAAAAACTGTCTATTTCAACTTAATTCGTCCATCCGATACGTACTTTGTACTTTGCTATGAAGTTCCACCAGGAATGAGTTTTCATGCAAGAACTGTCTATTTCAACTAAATTGTTCCATCCAAAACGAACTTTGTACTTTGCTATGAAGTTCCACCAGGAATGAGTTTTCATGCAAAAACTGTCTATTTCAACTAATTTTGTCCATCCAAAACGAACTTTGTACTTTGCTATGAAGTTCCACCAGGAATGAGTTTTCATGCAAAAACTGTCTATTTCAACTAAATTGATCCATCCAAAACGAACTTTGTTCTTTGCTATGAAGTTCTACCAGGAATGAGTTTTCATGCAAAAACTGTCTATTTCAACTTAATTCGTCCATCCGATACGAACTTTGTACTTTGCTATGAAGTTCTACCAGGAATGATTTTTCATGCAAGAACTGTCTATTTCAACTAACTTTGTCCATCCAAAACGAACTTTGTACTTTGCTATGAAGTTCCACCAGGAATGAGTTTTCATGCAAAAACTGTCTATTTCAACTAAATTGATCCATCCAAAACGAACTTTGTACTTTGCTATGAAGTTCCACCAGGAATGAGTTTTCATGCAAAAACTGTCTATTTCAACTAAATTGATCCATCCAAAACGAACTTTGTTCTTTGCTATGAAGTTCCACCAGGAATGAGTTTTCATGCAAAAACTGTCTATTTCAACTTAATTCGTCCATCCAAAACGAACTTTGTACTTTGCTATGAAGTTCCACCAGGAATGAGTTTTCATGCAAAAACTGTCTATTTCATCTAACTTTGTCCATCCAAAACGAACTTTGTACTTTGCTATGAAGTTCCACCAGGAATGAGTTTTCATGCAAAAACTGTCTATTTCAACTAAATTGATCCATCCAAAACGAACTTTGTACTTTGCTATGAAGTTCCACCAGGAATGAGTTTTCATGCAAAAACTGTCTATTTCAACTAACTTTGTCCATCCAAAACGAACTTTGTACTTTGCTATGAAGTTCCACCAGGAATGAGTTTTCATGCAAAAACTGTCTATTTCAACTAAATTGATCCATCCAAAACGAACTTTGTACTTTGCTATGAAGTTCCACCAGGAATGAGTTTTCATGCAAAAACTGTCTATTTCAACTAACTTTGTCCATCCAAAACGAACTTTGTACTTTGCTATGAAGTTCCACCAGGAATGAGTTTTCATGCAAAAACTGTCTATTTCAACTAAATTGATCCATCCAAAACGAACTTTGTTCTTTGCTATGAAGTTCCACCAGGAATGAGTTTTCATGCAAAAACTGTTGTTGACAAACATCAACGTCGATGACAGCCGGTTTGACAGAAAGCGCGGGCGTGAGTGAATCTAGCCCTGAGTGGAGAAAGTCCGGCGCGCTCACTCACACACGAAGGAAAAGGGATGACCTGTTGGCAAAGGCGATGACCGGAGGACACGCGTGCAATCAGGCGAACTGGGCCCCAGTAACAAGCCAACCGCGCTAAAGAACACGCTTGATTTTTTAATTCGTCCCCGTGAGCCTACTATTAAGGTATTAAATAAACGTATTAAGAAAAGTGAATTTTCTCGTGTCGCGTGTTTGTTGCCCTGTTGCGTTCGCAACATTTTAAAAAATCAAGCTCGTATTATACAAGCTAATTATCCAGTTCGAAAGACTGCCTGTGTCCTCGCGAGAGAAACTTAGGTGCTGTGAATACGTGTGAAAATCAGTTCCACTCTTGAGGAAAATCGGAAGAGCTTGCTTTTCACTACCACGGTGTCAGAGTTCAATAGTTACCGCGTTGCAAGTCATTGTAAGATTCCTGAGGAAATTCGGAACATTTACTAATCGCGGAACGCTCGTGATCGGACTGAAAGTAGGATTGAACAATGGAGAACCAAAAGCCGTGCGTAATCTGTAAGGCAGTAAAGGAAGATAAGATGGTCGCGTGCGACGCTTGCGAAGATTGGTTCCATCTTCAGTGTATCAAAGAGGATGAAACAATTTATGATCGCGAGTGGATGTGCGATAACTGCAGACCAAACCCGATCGAGCAGAACGTTGTGTCAACCCCGGCCGTTGAAGGCCAACCCGATTCGATGAAGGAGATAAGCCGAATGTTCGAGGGGATTAAGGCGTGTATGGAAAAGTGTACCGCCCCGTTTGGCAGTTTACCGATCGAGGAACCATGCGCTTCCTGTGACCGAGCATTAGGAGGCGAAACGGCGAAATGTAGTGAGTGTGCCCGAAAACATCATGTAGCGTGCGTCGACGAAGGCGAAGCTGCGCTAGGAAGAGGATGGAAGTGTTCCAGGTGTAAGTCTCAGGCGGCCAGTACAATGCTTTCCAGCACGCTTGCTACCATCATGGAGAGACTGTCTTCCATGGAACGCAAAATGGAGACGAACCGAAATGGAGCCGACCCACGGGGTGCAATCGGGTTCATGCATCCGTGTTCTACCGCATTCGACCACACGAATTTCACCGAGGGCGAAATAACGCGCAGCCAGGCTTCAGCAAGAAAGGTCGTAAGCGGAAAGCTGCCCATATTTTCCGGCGATCCCGATGAATGGGATATGTTTTGTGCATCGTTTGAGGAATCAACACGGTTGTGCGGATATAGCGATGGCGAAAATATGCAACGCCTGCGAGAAGCGCTGAAGGGCCATGCACTGAAAGCTGTAAAGCGTCGCCTCTATTACGGGGATAACCTCTCGGAAGTTCTAGAAACGTTGAGGTCGATGTATGGACGACCAGAACTCGTTATTGCCACACTACGAGACAAGATACGACAAGCTCCGTTACCTAAAATGGAAAAATTAGAGACGTTAGTTGAGTACGGCCTGGAAGTAGAGGAAATCTGCGCAACAGTGAGGAAAAGCGGTGTGGAGAATACGTACGATGGGCCTCTGCTTGAGGAGCTAGTAGCGCGTCTCCCACCAGTACTGCGCCTCAACTGGGGTATGCACTGTGATGCCCTCCCGAGTGTCACTCTAGCACAGTTTGCGCGATGGATGACGAAGGTTAGAAATGGTGCGTTACGGGTAAGCCCAAGACCAGCCGCTCGCGACGAAAAGCAATCTCCTAAACACGTCAACGTCCATTCACCAAGCCATACAACCACTCAGCCTCGCCAGAAAGTCTTATCGACTGTAAGACAAGCTGAATCGAGCAAAACCGAGCTAAGAAAATGTGCGTGTGACGACGAGTGCAGTCGCCTGACTGAATGTGATGTGTTCCTGAGGATGAGTGCCGAGAACCGTTGGAAATACGTGAACGATCATCACGTGTGCAAATGTTGCTTAAGACGACATCAAAACCAGTGCCGGCTTCAACAACCCTGTGGAAAGGCTGGATGTTCCCAGAGACACCACACGCTACTTCATAATTATCAAACCAAGGAACATCCTGGCAAGTACGAAAGCACTAATTCTCATTCCGTAGGAACTCATCGCGAAGTATTGCTGCGATATATTCCAATCACCCTACGCGCCCATAAACGAGAAGTAAATGTGATCGCGTTACTGGATGAAGGCTCGTCTGTTAGCCTGATGGAACACACTCTAGCCCAGGAGCTTGGTCTTAGCGGTAATCCGAAACCTCTCTGCCTCAGTTGGACCGGGGGCCAGCACCGCGATGAACCGGAGTCGGTTGAAGTCAGCATCAACATCTCGGGCATTCGAGGCCATGATCGCCATTATAGGGTACCGGCCATCCGCACGGTTCGTAGACTAGGACTACCCACACAAAGCCTCGATATGGACCAATTCGGCGCAAAATACGTACATCTATCCTCCCTGCCGATTCCATCATTCAGCGCTGCAGCCCCTCGGATACTACTAGGTATGGATAATTATCATTTAACCCGTCCCCTTAAAACCGTAGAAGGACTTATCGACGAACCGGTCGCAACAAAAACGCGTCTTGGATGGGTGGTATCAGGCCTATGCAGCAGCAGTGGACGTTATCCCGTTGTACGCGAAACAATATCGTCACATCGTGCCCAACTATGCGAGTGCCGAGACATCGAGATAAGAATAGATAATGCCCTGAAGGGAAGCTTTGCTTTAGAAGCCCCGCGAGGGGTGGTCAATGACGTTATCCGGTCCAAAGAGGATGAACGAGCTTTGGAACTTTTGGCTAAGCATACGAATTTAGTGGAGGGTAGATACTCTACGGGGCTACTATGGCGATATAACGATACCGTACTCCCTAAAAACCGAAGCTTAGCGCTGAAACGAATGGACTGTCTCGAGCGAAAAATGAGCAAAGATCAAAAGCTCAGAGACGTCATGAATGCAAAGATGAGAGAGTACGTAGAGAAAGGCTACATCCGCCACTTAACCGTTGAAGAGAAGCTATCAAACCATCCACGGGTGTGGTATTTACCTATATTCCCTGTGTTCAATCCGAACAAGCCTAATAAAGTTCGAATTGTGTGGGACGCCGCTGCAATCTTTCGCGGACACTCATTGAACTCCGCCTTATCTACAGGACCAGATTTCCTCGCGCCGCTTTCAAGTGTTTTACAACGCTTTCGGGAGCGAAAAATAGCGGTGGCAGCGGACATATCCGAAATGTACCACCAGGTCCGCATAAATGAACAAGACCTGCAAAGTCAACGTTTTCTTTGGAAGTGGAACCCCGAGCAAGCTGAACCGGACGAGTACGTCATGCTTAGGATGACGTTCGGAGCCTCATGCTCGCCAAGCTGTGCCCAGTACGTGAAGAACCTTAATGCGGATCGATTTGGTGAGCAATACCCCGAGGCAGTGAAATGCATCAAAGAGGACCATTACGTCGATGATATGCTGGCAAGCGTTGAAGAGGTAACCGAGGCCATCAAATTAACGGAAGATGTGACGTTCATTCACTCTCAGGGCGGGTTTCCGCTTCATAATTGGATGTCCAACTCAGTGGAAGTTCTCCAAGCCGTCGACAGTAGCGAACACCAACAAAAGGACCTAACCTTGGAGCCCAGCTCGACACCAAATAAGGTCCTAGGTATGTGGTGGGACTCGCGGAGCGACACCTTCTGCTTCAAAACTCCGTCATCGCTCGAAAGCTTCCTAGACGGCAAAGCAGTACCAACAAAGCGCCAACTATTAAGTTTGCTTATGTCGATTTACGACCCATTGGGATTGATCGCCGGATTTTTGTTCTACCTCAAAATCATTCTGCAAGAAGTATGGCGAGCAGGTATAGGATGGGATCAAGAGATCCCTTCGGTACAGTATGAAAAGTGGCGGAGTTGGACGAAATGTTTATCGGTGCTCGAGAGCATTTCCATTCCACGATGTTATCGGCGACAAATCGAATTGTACGAAAATAATCTACAGCTTCATATCTTTGTAGATGCGGGGATTGACGGATTCGCTGCAGTCGCTTACTTCCGTTACGAACAAAACGGGAACATCGAAGTCATCCTCGTAGGTGGGAAAACAAGGGTAGCACCTCTTAAGTATATGTCAGTTCCAAGACTAGAGCTACAAGCAGCAGTGTTGGGTACTCGCCTAGCACAGGCGATAAAGAAAGCTCATCGACAGAAGGTGCACCGTACCTTTTTCTGGACAGACTCTAAGGACGTAATCTGCTGGCTGCGGTCGGATCACCGAAGATACAGCACATTCGTGGCCCATCGTGTAGGCGAGATTCTAGAGGAGACTGATGTAAGGGAGTGGCGCTGGATATCAACGCATTTCAACGTGGCCGATGAAGCAACTAAATGGTCCAAGCTCAGCGCACATCTAACGGCAAGCCACTGGTTTACAGGTCCACAGTTCTTATCGTCTGCAGAAATAAGTTGGACTTACGAATCATCCCCGACGTCAACCACCGAAGAGGAGCAACGGAAGATCATCAACACTCATGTGTCTACCTGTGCGATAATTGATTTCGATCGTTTTTAGAGGTGGAAGCGGTTGCTAAGATCAGTCGGGTACATGTGGCGATTTCTCAACAACGCTCGACAACCGTTGAACCGTCAGACAGGTCCCTTAACTGCTCGAGAAATGCAACTAGCTGAACGGACTATCATCAGAGAGGTGCAAAGGTGTACGTATCCCGAGGAATATCGCTTGCTGATGGATCAAACCACTGCCACCAGCCACAGAAGGGCATTGTCTCGCAACAGCCGTCTGGTGAAACGTAGTCCTTATATGGATAATGATGGAATACTACGCGTCAAAGGCAGAATCGATGCCTGCAGTCATGCGTCATGCGATACCAAGAGACCGATCATCCTACCAAAAGATGGCAAAGTCACCGATCTCATTGTAGACGATTATCACCGTAGGTATAGGCATCAAAATCACCAGACGGTTATCAACGAAGTACGACAAAGATTTGATGTCCCCGCGTTAAGAACAGCATGCCATAGAGTGAGAACCAATTGCCAGTTCTGTAGACTGCGTAAAGCTGCTGTATGCGAGCCCATGATGGGAGATTTACCCGTGGCGAGATTATCGCCGTTTTCACGCCCGTTTAGCTACACCGGAATCGACTACTTTGGACCGTTCATTGTGGCTGATGGACGGAAGACGCAAAAACGATGGGGGGTACTGTTTACCTGTCTAACGGTGCGCGCTATCCATATTGAAACAGTTCCGTCGTTGTCGACCAGTGCGTGCATACTAGCGGTGAGGAATTTCATAGCTCGTCGTGGAACGCCGGTGGAAATCTACTCGGATCGAGGAACAAATTTTGTCGGAGCGAGCCGCGAACTTCGAGAGGCCCTAAAAGAAGTAGACATGGATGAGATAATCGAGACGATGAACTTACCGAACACTCAATGGGTCTTCAATCCGCCAGCCGCACCACACTTTGGGGGAGCGTGGGAGCGATTAATCCGGACGGTCAAGCAGACTTTACACAACATCCGATTCACGCGACACCCAACGGACGCGGTACTCAGCAGTTGGCTGATCGAAGTCGAGCATATAGTGAACGCTCGTCCGTTGACGGATGTGCCAATTGATAGTGAGGAGGATGAACCAATAACCCCAAATCACTTGCTTTTAGGTTCATCAGCTGGAGTAAAGCCGTTTGTGACTATAGACGACTCGCCGGACACGCTGCGCAACAATTGGAAAACGTCACAAATCTACGCGAATATATTTTGGCGAAAATGGGTGGCAGCCTACCTTCCTACCCTGACCCGAAGGACAAAGTGGTATCAGCCCCGTGAACCGCTCAAGGAAGGAGACGTAGTCTTGATTGTGGATGAAACTCTCCCGCGCGGCTGTTGGCCAAAAGGGCGAGTAATACGCGCAATACAATCGAAGGACGGTGCGGTTCGTCGAGTACACGTGCGTCTAGCGAACGGAACGACGTGCGAACGACCGGCGGTTAAGATAGCAGCTATTGACATCGACAGACAGGGAAGTGCTTTGACAAGTCAAAACACTGGGGGCCAGTGTTGACAAACATCAACGTCGATGACAGCCGGTTTGACAGAAAGCGCGGGCGTGAGTGAATCTAGCCCTGAGTGGAGAAAGTCCGGCGCGCTCACTCACACACGAAGGAAAAGGGATGACCTGTTGGCAAAGGCGATGACCGGAGGACACGCGTGCAATCAGGCGAACTGGGCCCCAGTAACAAGCCAACCGCGCTAAAGAACACGCTTGATTTTTTAATTCGTCCCCGTGAGCCTACTATTAAGGTATTAAATAAACGTATTAAGAAAAGTGAATTTTCTCGTGTCGCGTGTTTGTTGCCCTGTTGCGTTCGCAACAACTGTCTATTTCAACTTAATTCGTCCATCCGATACGAACTTTGTACTTTGCTATGAAGTTCTACCAGGAATGAGTTTTCATGCAAGAACTGTCTATTTCAACTAAATTGATCCATCCAAAACGAACTTTGTTCTTTGCTATGAAGTTCCACCAGGAATGAGTTTTCATGCAAAAACTGTCTATTTCAACTAACTTTGTCCATCCAAAACGAACTTTGTACTTTGCTATGAAGTTCCACCAGGAATGAGTTTTCATGCAAAAACTGTCTATTTTAACTAAATTGATCCATCCAAAACGAACTTTGTACTTTGCTATGAAGTTCCACCAGGAATGAGTTTTCATGCAAAAACTGTCTATTTCAACTAAATTGATCCATCCAAAACGAACTTTGTTCTTTGCTATGAAGTTCCACCAGGAATGAGTTTTCATGCAAAAACTGTCTATTTCAACTTAATTCGTCCATCCGATACGAACTTTGTACTTTGCTATGAAGTTCCACCAGGAATGAGTTTTCATGCAAAAACTGTCTATTTTAACTAAATTGATCCATCCAAAACGAACTTTGTACTTTGCTATGAAGTTCCACCAGGAATGAGTTTTCATGCAAAAACTGTCTATTTCAACTAACTTTGTCCATCCAAAACGAACTTTGTACTTTGCTATGAAGTTCCACCAGGAATGAGTTTACATGCAAAAACTGTCTATTTCAACTAACTTTGTCCATCCAAAACGAACTTTGTACTTTGCTATGAAGTTCCACCAGGAATGAGTTTACATGCAAAAACTGTCTATTTCAACTAAATTGATCCATCCAAAACGAACTTTGTACTTTGCTATGAAGTTCCACCAGGAATGAGTTTTCATGCAAAAACTGTCTATTTTAACTAAATTGATCCATCCAAAACGAACTTTGTACTTTGCTATGAAGTTCCACCAGGAATGAGTTTTCATGCAAAAACTGTCTATTTCAACTAAATTGATCCATCCAAAACGAACTTTGTTCTTTGCTATGAAGTTCCACCAGGAATGAGTTTTCATGCAAAAACTGTCTATTTCAACTTAATTCGTCCATCCGATACGAACTTTGTACTTTGCTATGAAGTTCCACCAGGAATGAGTTTTCATGCAAGAACTGTCTACTTCAACTAACTTTGTCCATCCAAAACGAACTTTGTACTTTGCTATGAAGTTCCACCAGGAATGAGTTTACATGCAAAAACTGTCTATTTCAACTTAATTCGTCCATCCGATACGAACTTTGTACTTTGCTATGAAGTTCCACCAGGAATGAGTTTACATGCAAAAACTGTCTATTTCAACTAACTTTGTCCATCCAAAACGAACTTTGTACTTTGCTATGAAGTTCCACCAGGAATGAGTTTACATGCAAAAACTGTCTATTTCAACTAAATTGATCCATCCAAAACGAACTTTGTTCTTTGCTATGAAGTTCCACCAGGAATGAGTTTTCATGCAAAAACTGTCTATTTCAACTTAATTCGTCCATCCGATACGAACTTTGTACTTTGCTATGAAGTTCCACCAGGAATGAGTTTTCATGCAAGAACTGTCTACTTCAACTAACTTTGTCCATCCAAAACGAACTTTGTACTTTGCTATGAAGTTCCACCAGGAATGAGTTTTCATGCAAAAACTGTCTATTTCAACTTAATTCGTCCATCCAAAACGAACTTTGTACTTTGCTATGAAGTTCCACCAGGAATGAGTTTACATGCAAAAACTGTCTATTTCAACTAACTTTGTCCATCCAAAACGAACTTTGTACTTTGCTATGAAGTTCCACCAGGAATGAGTTTACATGCAAAAACTGTCTATTTCAACTAAATTGATCCATCCAAAACGAACTTTGTACTTTGCTATGAAGTTCCACCAGGAATGAGTTTTCATGCAAAAACTGTCTATTTCAACTAAATTGATCCATCCAAAACGAACTTTGTACTTTGCTATGAAGTTCCACCAGGAATGAGTTTTCATGCAAAAACTGTCTATTTCAACTAACTTTGTCCATCCGATACGAACATTGTACTTTGCTATGAAGTTCTACCAGGAATGAGTTTTCATGCAAGAACTGTCTATTTCAACTTACTTTGTCCATCCAAAACGAACTTTGTACTTTGCTATGAAGTTCCACCAGGAATGAGTTTTTATGCAAAAACTGTCTATTTCAACTAACTTTGTCCATCCAAAACGAACTTTGTACTTTGCTATGAAGTTCCACCAGGAATGAGTTTTCATGCAAAAACTGTCTATTTAAACTAACTTTGTCCATCCAAAACGAACTTTGTACTTTGCTATGAAGTTCCACCAGGAATGAGTTTACATGCAAAAACTGTCTATTTCAACTAACTTTGTCCATCCAAAACGAACTTTGTACATTGCTATGAAGTTCCACCAGGAATGAGTTTTCATGCAAAAACTGTCTATTTCAACTAAATTGATCCATCCAAAACGAACTTTGTACTTTGCTATGAAGTTCCACCAGGAATGAGTTTTCATGCAAAAACTGTCTATTTCAACTAACTTTGTCCATCCAAAACGAACTTTGTACTTTGCTATGAAGTTCCACCAGGAATGAGTTTTCATGCAAAAACTGTCTATTTTAACTAAATTGATCCATCCAAAACGAACTTTGTACTTTGCTATGAAGTTCCACCAGGAATGAGTTTTCATGCAAAAACTGTCTATTTCAACTAAATTGATCCATCCAAAACGAACTTTGTTCTTTGCTATGAAGTTCCACCAGGAATGAGTTTTCATGCAAAAACTGTCTATTTCAACTTAATTCGTCCATCCGATACGAACTTTGTACTTTGCTATGAAGTTCCACCAGGAATGAGTTTTCATGCAAAAACTGTCTATTTCAACTAACTTTGTCCATCCAAAACGAACTTTGTACTTTGCTATGAAGTTCCACCAGGAATGAGTTTTCATGCAAAAACTGTCTATTTTAACTAAATTGATCCATCCAAAACGAACTTTGTACTTTGCTATGAAGTTCCACCAGGAATGAGTTTTCATGCAAAAACTGTCTATTTCAACTAAATTGATCCATCCAAAACGAACTTTGTTCTTTGCTATGAAGTTCCACCAGGAATGAGTTTTCATGCAAAAACTGTCTATTTCAACTTAATTCGTCCATCCGATACGAACTTTGTACTTTGCTATGAAGTTCCACCAGGAATGAGTTTTCATGCAAGAACTGTCTACTTCAACTAACTTTGTCCATCCAAAACGAACTTTGTACTTTGCTATGAAGTTCCACCAGGAATGAGTTTTCATGCAAAAACTGTCTATTTCAACTTAATTCGTCCATCCGATACGAACTTTGTACTTTGCTATGAAGTTCCACCAGGAATGAGTTTACATGCAAAAACTGTCTATTTCAACTAACTTTGTCCATCCAAAACGAACTTTGTACTTTGCTATGAAGTTCCACCAGGAATGAGTTTACATGCAAAAACTGTCTATTTCAACTAAATTGATCCATCCAAAACGAACTTTGTTCTTTGCTATGAAGTTCCACCAGGAATGAGTTTTCATGCAAAAACTGTCTATTTCAACTTAATTCGTCCATCCGATACGAACTTTGTACTTAATTCGTCCATCCGATACGAACTTTGTACTTTGCTATGAAGTTCCACCAGGAATGAGTTTACATGCAAAAACTGTCTATTTCAACTAACTTTGTCCATCCAAAACGAACTTTGTACTTTGCTATGAAGTTCCACCAGGAATGAGTTTTCATGCAAAAACTGTCTATTTCAACTAAATTGATCCATCCAAATCGAACTTTGTTCTTTGCTATGAAGTTCCACCAGGAATGAGTTTTCATGCAAAAACTGTCTATTTCAACTTAATTCGTCCATCCGATACGAACTTTGTACTTTGCTATGAAGTTCCACCAGGAATGAGTTTTCATGCAAGAACTGTCTACTTCAACTAACTTTGTCCATCCAAAACGAACTTTGTACTTTGCTATGAAGTTCCACCAGGAATGAGTTTTCATGCAAAAACTGTCTATTTCAACTTAATTCGTCCATCCAAAACGAACTTTGTACTTTGCTATGAAGTTCCACCAGGAATGAGTTTACATGCAAAAACTGTCTATTTCAACTAACTTTGTCCATCCAAAACGAACTTTGTACTTTGCTATGAAGTTCCACCAGGAATGAGTTTACATGCAAAAACTGTCTATTTCAACTAAATTGATCCATCCAAAACGAACTTTGTACTTTGCTATGAAGTTCCACCAGGAATGAGTTTTCATGCAAAAACTGTCTATTTCAACTAAATTGATCCATCCAAAACGAACTTTGTACTTTGCTATGAAGTTCCACCAGGAATGAGTTTTCATGCAAAAACTGTCTATTTCAACTAACTTTGTCCATCCGATACGAACTTTGTACTTTGCTATGAAGTTCTACCAGGAATGAGTTTTCATGCAAGAACTGTCTATTTCAACTAACTTTGTCCATCCAAAACGAACTTTGTACTTTGCTATGAAGTTCCACCAGGAATGAGTTTTTATGCAAAAACTGTCTATTTCAACTAACTTTGTCCATCCAAAACGAACTTTGTACTTTGCTATGAAGTTCCACCAGGAATGAGTTTTCATGCAAAAACTGTCTATTTCAACTAACTTTGTCCATCCAAAACGAACTTTGTACTTTGCTATGAAGTTCCACCAGGAATGAGTTTACATGCAAAAACTGTCTATTTCAACTAACTTTGTCCATCCAAAACGAACTTTGTACATTGCTATGAAGTTCCACCAGGAATGAGTTTTCATGCAAAAACTGTCTATTTCAACTAAATTGATCCATCCAAAACGAACTTTGTACTTTGCTATGAAGTTCCACCAGGAATGAGTTTTCATGCAAAAACTGTCTATTTCAACTTAATTCGTCCATCCGATACGAACTTTGTACTTTGCTATGAAGTTCTACCAGGAATGAGTTTTCATGCAAGAACTGTCTATTTCAACTAACTTTGTCCATCCAAAACGAACTTTGTACTTTGCTATGAAGTTCCACCAGGAATGAGTTTTTATGCAAAAACTGTCTATTTCAACTAACTTTGTCCATCCAAAACGAACTTTGTACTTTGCTATGAAGTTCCACCAGGAATGAGTTTTCATGCAAAAACTGTCTATTTCAACTAACTTTGTCCATCCAAAACGAACTTTGTACTTTGCTATGAAGTTCCACCAGGAATGAGTTTTCATGCAAAAACTGTCTATTTCAACTAACTTTGTCCATCCAAAACGAACTTTGTACTTTGCTATGAAGTTCCACCAGGAATGAGTTTTCATGCAAAAACTGTCTATTTCAACTAAATTGATCCATCCAAAACGAACTTTGTTCTTTGCTATGAAGTTCCACCAGGAATGAGTTTACATGCAAAAACTGTCTATTTCAACTAACTTTGTCCATCCAAAACGAACTTTGTACTTTGCTATGAAGTTCCACCAGGAATGAGTTTACATGCAAAAACTGTCTATTTCAACTAAATTGATCCATCCAAAACGAACTTTGTACTTTGCTATGAAGTTCCACCAGGAATGAGTTTTCATGCAAAAACTGTCTATTTCAACTAACTTTGTCCATCCAAAACGAACTTTGTACTTTGCTATGAAGTTCCACCAGGAATGAGTTTTCATGCAAAAACTGTCTATTTCAACTAAATTGATCCATCCAAAACGAACTTTGTACTTTGCTATGAAGTTCCACCAGGAATGAGTTTTCATGCAAAAACTGTCTATTTCAACTAAATTGATCCATCCAAAACGAACTTTGTACTTTGCTATGAAGTTCCACCAGGAATGAGTTTACATGCAAAACCTGTCTATTTCAACTAACTTTGTCCATCCAAAACGAACTTTGTACTTTGCTATGAAGTTCCACCAGGAATGAGTTTACATGCAAAAACTGTCTATTTCAACTAAATTGATCCATCCAAAACGAACTTTGTACTTTGCTATGAAGTTCCACCAGGAATGAGTTTTCATGCAAAAACTGTCTATTTCAACTAAATTGATCCATCCAAAACGAACTTTGTTCTTTGCTATGAAGTTCCACCAGGAATGAGTTTTCATGCAAAAACTGTCTATTTCAACTTAATTCGTCCATCCGATACGTACTTTGTATTTTGCTATGAAGTTCTACCAGGAATGAGTTTTCATGCAAGAACTGTCTATTTCAACTAAATTGATCCATCCAAAACGAACTTTGTACTTTGCTATGAAGTTCCACCAGGAATGAGTTTTCATGCAAAAACTGTCTATTTCAACTAAATTGATCCATCCAAAACGAACTTTGTACTTTGCTATGAAGTTCCACCAGGAATGAGTTTACATGCAAAAACTGTCTATTTCAACTTAATTCGTCCATCCGATACGTACTTTGTATTTTGCTATTAAGTTCTACCAGGAATGAGTTTTCATGCAAGAACTGTCTATTTCAACTAAATTGATCCATCCAAAACGAACTTTGTACTTTGCTATGAAGTTCCACCAGGAATGAGTTTTCATGCAAAAACTGTCTATTTCAACTAAATTGATCCATCCAAAACGAACTTTGTACTTTGCTATGAAGTTCCACCAGGAATGAGTTTTCATGCAAAAACCGTCTATTTCAACTTAATTCGTCCATCCAAAACGAACTTTGTACTTTGCTATGAAGTTCCACCAGGAATGAGTTTTCATGCAAAAACTGTTTATTTCAACTAACTTTGTCCATCTAAAACAAACTTTGTACTTTGCTATGAAGTTCTACCAGGAATGAGTTTTCATGCAAAAACTGTCTATTTCAACTAACTTTGTCCATCCAAAACGAACTTGGTACTTTGCTATGAAGTTCCACCAGGAATGAGTTTTCATGCAAAAACTGTCTATTTCTACTAAATTGATCCATCCAAAACGAACTTTGTACTTTGCTATGAAGTTCCACCAGGAATGAGTTTTCATGCAAAAACTGTCTATTTCAACTAACTTTGTCCATCCAAAACGAACTTTGTACTTTGCTATGAAGTTCCACCAGGAATGGGTTTTCATGCAAAAACTGTCTATTTCAGCTTAATTCGTCCATCTGATTCGAACTTTGTACTTTGCTATGAAGTTCCACCAGGAATAAGTTTTCATACAAAAACTGTCTATTTCAACTTAATTCGTCCATCCAAAACGAACTTTGTACTTTGCTATGAAGTTCCACCAGGAATGAGTTTTCATGCAAAAACTGTCTATTTCAACTAAATTGATCCATCCAAAACGAACTTTGTACTTTGCTATGAAGTTCCACCAGGAATGAGTTTTTATGCAAAAACTGTCTATTTCAACTAACTTTGTCCATCCAAAACGAACTTTGTACTTTGCTATGAAGTTCCACCAGGAATGAGTTTTCATGCAAAAACTGTCTATTTCAACTAAATTGATCCATCCAAAACGAACTTTGTACTTTGCTATGAAGTTCCACCAGGAATGAGTTTTCATGCAAAAACTGTCTATTTCAACTAAATTGATCCATCCAAAACGAACTTTGTACTTTGCTATGAAGTTCCACCAGGAATGAGTTTTCATACAAAAACTGTCTATTTCAACTAACTTTGTCCATCCAAAACGAACTTTGTACTTTGCTATGAAGTTCCACCAGGAATGAGTTTTCATGCAAAAACTGTCTATTTCAACTAACTTTGTCCATCCAAAACGAACTTTGTACTTTGCTATGAAGTTCCACCAGGAATGAGTTTTCATGCAAAAACTGTCTATTTCAACTTACTTTGTCCATCCAAAACGAACTTTGTACTTTGCTATGAAGTTCCACCAGGAATGAGTTTTCATGCAAAAACTGTCTATTTCAACTAACTTTGTCCATCTGATTCGAACTTTGTACTTTGCTATGAAGTTCCACCAGGAATGAGTTTTCATACAAAAACTGTCTATTTCAACTTAATTCGTCCATCCAAAACGAACTTTGTACTTTGCTATGAAGTTCCACCAGGAATGAGTTTTCATGCAAAAACTGTCTATTTCAACTAACTTTGTCCATCCAAAACGAACTTTGTACTTTGCTATGAAGTTCCACCAGGAATGAGTTTTCATGCAAAAACTGTCTATTTCAACTAAATTGATCCATCCAAAACGAACTTTGTACTTTGCTATGAAGTTCCACCAGGAATGAGTTTTTATGCAAAAACTGTCTATTTCAACTAACTTTGTCCATCCAAAACGAACTTTGTACTTTGCTATGAAGTTCCACCAGGAATGAGTTTTCATGCAAAAACTGTCTATTTCAACTAAATTGATCCATCCAAAACGAACTTTGTACTTTGCTATGAAGTTCCACCAGGAATGAGTTTTTATGCAAAAACTGTCTATTTCAACTAACTTTGTCCATCCAAAACGAACTTTGTACTTTGCTATGAAGTTCCACCAGGAATGAGTTTTCATGCAAAAACTGTCTATTTCAACTAAATTGATCCATCCAAAACGAACTTTGTACTTTGCTATGAAGTTCCACCAGGAATGAGTTTTTATGCAAAAACTGTCTATTTCAACTAACTTTGTCCATCCAAAACGAACTTTGTACTTTGCTATGAAGTTCCACCAGGAATGAGTTTTCATGCAAAAACTGTCTATTTCAACTAAATTGATCCATCCAAAACGAACTTTGTACTTTGCTATGAAGTTCCACCAGGAATGAGTTTTCATGCAAAAACTGTCTATTTCAACTAACTTTGTCCATCCAAAACGAACTTTGTACTTTGCTATGAAGTTCCACCAGGAATGAGTTTTCATGCAAAAACTGTCTATTTCAACTAAATTGATCCATCCAAAACGAACTTTGTACTTTGCTATGAAGTTCCACCAGGAATGAGTTTTCATGCAAAAACTGTCTATTTCAACTAAATTGATCCATCCAAAACGAACTTTGTACTTTGCTATGAAGTTCCACCAGGAATGAGTTTTCATGCAAAAACTGTCTATTTCAACTAACTTTGTCCATCCAAAACGGACTTTGTACTTTGCTATGAAGTTCCACCAGGAATGAGTTTTCATGCAAAAACTGTCTATTTCAACTAAATTGATCCATCCAAAACGAACTTTGTACTTTGCTATGAAGTTCCACCAGGAATGAGTTTTCATGCAAAAACTGTCTATTTCAACTAAATTGATCCATCCAAAACGAACTTTGTACTTTGCTATGAAGTTCCACCAGGAATGAGTTTTCATGCAAAAACTGTCTATTTCAACTAACTTTGTCCATCCAAAACGAACTTTGTACTTTGCTATGAAGTTCCACCAGGAATGAGTTTTCATGCAAAAACTGTCTATTTCAACTTAATTCGTCCATCCAAAACGAACTTTGTACTTTGCTATGAAGTTCCACCAGGAATGAGTTTTCATACAAAAACTGTCTATTTCAACTTAATTCGTTCATCTGATTCGAACTTTGTACTTTGCTATGAAGTTCCACCAGGAATGAGTTTTCATGCAAAAACTGTCTATTTCAACTAAATTGATCCATCCAAAACGAACTTTGTACTTTGCTATGAAGTTCCACCAGGAATGAGTTTTCATGCAAAAACTGTCTATTTCAACTTAATTCGTCCATCTGATTCGAACTTTGTACTTTGCTATGAAGTTCCACCAGGAATGAGTTTTCATACAAAAACTGTCTATTTCAACTTAATTCGTCCATCCAAAACGAACTTTGTACTTTGCTATGAAGTTCCACCAGGAATGAGTTTTCATGCAAAAACTGTCTATTTCAACTAAATTGATCCATCCAAAACGAACTTTGTACTTTGCTATGAAGTTCCACCAGGAATGAGTTTTCATGCAAAAACTGTCTATTTCAACTAAATTGATCCATCCAAAACGAACTTTGTACTTTGCTATGAAGTTCCACCAGGAATGAGTTTTCATGCAAAAACTGTCTATTTCAACTAAATTGATACATCCAAAACGAACTTTGTACTTTGCTATGAAGTTCCACCAGGAATGAGTTTTCATGCAAAAACTGTCTATTTCAACTAACTTTGTCCATCCAAAACGAACTTTGTACTTTGCTATGAAGTTCCACCAGGAATGAGTTTTCATGCAAAAACTGTCTATTTCAACTAAATTGATACATCCAAAACGAACTTTGTACTTTGCTATGAAGTTCCACCAGGAATGAGTTTTCATGCAAAAACTGTCTATTTCAACTAACTTTGTCCATCCAAAACGAACTTTGTACTTTGCTATGAAGTTCCACCAGGAATGAGTTTTCATGCAAAAACTGTCTATTTCAACTTAATTCGTCCATCTGATTCGAACTTTGTACTTTGCTATGAAGTTCCACCAGGAATGAGTTTTCATACAAAAACTGTCTATTTCAACTTAATTCGTCCATCTGATTCGAACTTTGTACTTTGCTATGAAGTTCCACCAGGAATGAGTTTTCATACAAAAACTGTCTATTTCAACTTAATTCGTCCATCCAAAACGAACTTTGTACTTTGCTATGAAGTTCCACCAGGAATGAGTTTTCATGCAAAAACTGTCTATTTCAACTAAATTGATCCATCCAAAACGAACTTTGTACTTTGCTATGAAGTTCCACCAGGAATGAGTTTTCATGCAAAAACTGTCTATTTCAACTAAATTGATCCATCCAAAACGAACTTTGTACTTTGCTATGAAGTTCCACCAGGAATGAGTTTTCATGCAAAAACTGTCTATTTCAACTAACTTTGTCCATCCAAAACGAACTTTGTACTTTGCTATGAAGTTCCACCAGGAATGAGTTTTCATGCAAAAACTGTCTATTTCAACTAAATTGATCCATCCAAAACGAGCTTTGTACTTTGCTATGAAGTTCCACCAGGAATGAGTTTTCATGCAAAAACTGTCTATTTCAACTTAATTCGTCCATCTGATTCGAACTTTGTACTTTGCTATGAAGTTCCACCAGGAATGAGTTTTCATACAAAAACTGTCTATTTCAACTTAATTCGTCCATCCAAAACGAACTTTGTACTTTGCTATGAAGTTCCACCAGGAATGAGTTTTCATGCAAAAACTGTCTATTTCAACTAACTTTGTCCATCCAAAACGAACTTTGTACTTTGCTATGAAGTTCCACCAGGAATGAGTTTTCATGCAAAAACTGTCTATTTCAACTTAATTCGTCCATCTGATTCGAACTTTGTACTTTGCTATGAAGTTCCACCAGGAATGAGTTTTCATACAAAAACTGTCTATTTCAACTTAATTCGTCCATCTGATTCGAACTTTGTACTTTGCTATGAAGTTCCACCAGGAATGAGTTTTCATGCAAAAACTGTCTATTTCAACTAACTTTGTCCATCCAAAACGAACTTTGTACTTTGCTATGAAGTTCCACCAGGAATGAGTTTTCATGCAAAAACTGTCTATTTCAACTAACTTTGTCCATCCAAAACGTACTTTGTACTTTGCTATGAAGTTCCACCAGGAATGATTTTTCATGCAAAAACTGTCTATTTCAACTTAATTCGTCCATCTGATTCGAACTTTGTACTTTGCTATGAAGTTCCACCAGGAATGAGTTTTCATGCAAAAACTGTCTATTTCAACTAAATTGATCCATCCAAAACGAACTTTGTACTTTGCTATGAAGTTCCACCAGGAATGAGTTTTCATGCAAAAACTGTCTATTTCAACTAACTTTGTCCATCCAAAACGAACTTTTTACTTTGCTATGAAGTTCCACCAGGAATGAGTTTTCATACAAAAACTGTCTATTTCAACTTAATTCGTCCATCCAAAACAAACTTTGTACTTTGCTATGAAGTTCCACCAGGAATGAGTTTTCATGCAAAAACTGTCTATTTCAACTAACTTTGTCCATCCAAAACGAACTTTGTACTTTGCTATGAAGTTCCACCAGGAATGAGTTTTCATGCAAAAACTGTCTATTTCAACTAAATTGATCCATCCAAAACGAACTTTGTACTTTGCTATGAAGTTCCACCAGGAATGAGTTTTCATGCAAAAACTGTCTATTTCAACTAAATTGATCCATCCAAAACGAACTTTGTACTTTGCTATGAAGTTCCACCAGGAATGAGTTTTTATGCAAAAACTGTCTATTTCAACTAACTTTGTCCATCCAAAACGAACTTTGTACTTTGCTATGAAGTTCCACCAGGAATGAGTTTTCATGCAAAAACTGTCTATTTCAACTAACTTTGTCCATCCAAAACGAACTTTGTACTTTGCTATGAAGTTCCACCAAGAATGAGTTTTTATGCAAAAACTGTCTATTTCAACTAACTTTGTCCATCCAAAACGAACTTTGTACTTTGCTATGAAGTTCCACCAGGAATGAGTTTTCATGCAAAAACTGTCTATTTCAACTAACTTTGTCCATCCAAAACGAACTTTGTACTTTGCTATGAAGTTCCACCAGGAATGAGTTTTCATGCAAAAACTGTCTATTTCAACTAAATTGATCCATCCAAAACGAACTTTGTACTTTGCTATGAAGTTCCACCAGGAATGAGTTTTTATGCAAAAACTGTCTATTTCAACTAACTTTGTACATCCAAAACGAACTTTGTACTTTGCTATGAAGTTCCACCAGGAATGAGTTTTCATGCAAAAACTGTCTATTTCAACTAACTTTGTCCATCCAAAACGAACTTTGTACTTTGCTATGAAGTTCCACCAGGAATGAGTTTTCATGCAAAAACTGTCTATTTCAACTAAAATGATCCATCCAAAACGAACTTTGTACTTTGCTATGAAGTTCCACCAGGAATGAGTTTTCATGCAAAAACTGTCTATTTCAACTAACTTTGTCCATCCAAAACGAACTTTGTACTTTGCTATGAAGTTCCACCAGGAATGAGTTTTCATGCAAAAACTGTCTATTTCAACTAACTTTGTCCATCCAAAACGAACTTTGTACTTTGCTATGAAGTTCCACCAGGAATGAGTTTTTATGCAAAAACTGTCTATTTCAACTAACTTTGTCCATCCAAAACGAACTTTGTACTTTGCTATGAAGTTCCACCAGGAATGAGTTTTCATGCAAAAACTGTCTATTTCAACTAACTTTGTCCATCCAAAACGAACTTTGTACTTTGCTATGAAGTTCCACCAGGAATGAGTTTTCATGCAAAAACTGTCTATTTCAACTAAATTGATCCATCCAAAACGAACTTTGTACTTTGCTATGAAGTTCCACCAGGAATGAGTTTTTATGCAAAAACTGTCTATTTCAACTAACTTTGTACATCCAAAACGAACTTTGTACTTTGCTATGAAGTTCCACCAGGAATGAGTTTTCATGCAAAAACTGTCTATTTTAACTAAATTGATCCATCCAAAACGAACTTTGTACTTTGCTATGAAGTTCCACCAGGAATGAGTTTTCATGCAAGAACTGTCTATTTCAACTAAATTGATCCATCCGAAACGAACTTTGTACTTTGCTATGAAGTTCCACCAGGAATGAGTTTTCATGCAAAAACTGTCTATTTCAACTAACTTTGTCCATCCAAAACGAACTTTGTACTTTGCTATGAAGTTCCACCAGGAATGAGTTTTCATGCAAAAACTGTCTATTTCAACTAACTTTGTCCATCCAAAACGAACTTTGTACTTTGCTATGAAGTTCCACCAGGAATGAGTTTTTATGCAAAAACTGTCTATTTCAACTAACTTTGTCCATCCAAAACGAACTTTGTACTTTGCTATGAAGTTCCACCAGGAATGAGTTTTCATGCAAAAACTGTCTATTTCAACTAACTTTGTCCATCCAAAACGAACTTTGTACTTTGCTATGAAGTTCCACAAGGAATGAGTTTTCATGCAAAAACTGTCTATTTCAACTAACTTTGTCCATCCAAAACGAACTTTGTACTTTGCTATGAAGTTCCACAAGGAATGAGTTTTCATGCAAAAACTGTCTATTTCAACTAACTTTGTCCATCCAAAACGAACTTTGTACTTTGCTATGAAGTTCCACCAGGAATGAGTTTTCATGCAAAAACTGTCTATTTCAACTAACTTTGTCCATCCAAAACGAACTTTGTACTTTGCTATGAAGTTCCACCAGGAATGAGTTTTCATGCAAAAACTGTCTATTTCAACAGAATTGATCCATCCAAAACAAACTTTGTACTTTGCTATGAAGTTCCACCAGGAATGAGTTTTCATGCAAAAACTGTCTATTTCAACTAACTTTGTCCATCCAAAACGAACTTTGTAATTTGAAGTTCCACCAGGAATGAGTTTTCATGCAAAAACTGTCTATTTCAACTAAATTGATCCATCCAAAACGAACTTTGTACTTTGCTATGAAGTTCCACCAGGAATGAGTTTTTATGCAAAAACTGTCTATTTCAACTTAATTCGTCCATCCAAAACGAACTTTGTACTTTGCTATGAAGTTCCACCAGGAATGAGTTTTCATGCAAAAACTGTCTATTTCAACTAACTTTGTCCATCCAAAACGAACTTTGTACTTTGCTATGAAGTTCCACCAGGAATGAGTTTTCATGCAAAAACTGTCTATTTCAACTAACTTTGTCCATCCAAAACGAACTTTGTACTTTGCTATGAAGTTCCACCAGGAATGAGTTTTCATGCAAAAACTGTCTATTTCAACTAACTTTGTCCATCCAAAACGAACTTTGGAAGTTCCACCAGGAATGAGTTTTCATGCAAAAACTGTCTATTTCAACTAACTTTGTCCATCCAAAACGAACTTTGTACTTTGCTATGAAGTTCCACCAGGAATGAGTTTTCATGCAAAAACTGTCTATTTCAACTTAATTCGTCCATCCAAAACGAACTTTGTACTTTGCTATGAAGTTCCACCAGGAATGAGTTTTCATACAAAAACTGTCTATTTCAACTTAATTCGTCCATCCAAAACGAACTTTGTACTTTGCTATGAAGTTCCACCAGGAATGAGTTTTTATGCAAAAACTGTCTATTTCAACTTAATTCGTCCATCCAAAACGAACTTTGTACTTTGCTATGAAGTTCCACCTGGAATGAGTTTTCATGCAAAAACTGTCTATTTCAACTAACTTTGTCCATCCAAAACGAACTTTGTACTTTACTATGAAGTTCCACCAGGAATGAGTTTTCATACAAAAACTGTCTATTTCAACTTAATTCGTCCATCCAAAACGAACTTTGTACTTTGCTATGAAGTTCCACCATGAATGAGTTTTTATGCAAAAACTGTCTATTTCAACTAACTTTGTCCATCCAAAACGAACTTTGTACTTTGCTATGAAGTTCCACCAGGAATGAGTTTTCATGCAAAAACTGTCTATTTCAACTAACTTTGTCCATCCAAAACGAACTTTGTACTTTGCTATGAAGTTCCACCAGGAATGAGTTTTCATGCAAAAACTGTCTATTTCAACTTAATTCGTCCATCCAAAACTAACTTTGTACTTTGCTATGAAGTTCCACCAGGAATGAGTTTTTATGCAAAAACTGTCTATTTCAACTAACTTTGTCCATCCAAAACGAACTTTGTACTTTGCTATGAAGTTCCACCAGGAATGAGTTTTCATGCAAAAACTGTCTATTTCAACTAACTTTGTCCATCCAAAACGAACTTTGTACTTTGCTATGAAGTTCCACCAGGAATGAGTTTTCATGCAAAAACTGTCTATTTCAACTAAATTGATCCATCCAAAACGAACTTTGTACTTTGCTATGAAGTTCCACCAGGAATGAGTTTTTATGCAAAAACTGTCTATTTCAACTAACTTTGTCCATCCAAAACGATTTTTGTACTTTGATATGAAGTTCCACCAGAAGTGTGTTTTCATACAAAAACTGTTAATTACAACTAACTTTGTCCATCCGATTCGAACTTTGTTCTTTGATATGAAGATCCACCAGGAATGAGTTTTTATGCAAAAACTGTCTATTTCAACTAACTTTTTCCATCTAAAACGAACTTTGTACTTTGCTATGAAGTTCCACCAGGAATGAGTTTTCATGCAAAAACTGTCTATTTCAACTAACTTTGTCCATCCAAAACGAACTTTGTACTTTGCTATGAAGTTCCACCAGGAATGAGTCTTCATACAAAAACTGTCTATTTCAACTTAATTCGTCCATCCAAAACGAACTTTGTACTTTGCTATGAAGTTCCACCAGGAATGAGTTTTCATGCAAAAACTGTCTATTTCAACTAACTTTGTCCATCCAAAACGAACTTTGTACTTTGCTATGAAGTTCCACCAGGAATGAGTTTTCATGCAAAAACTGTCTATTTCAACTAACTTTGTCCATCCAAAACGAACTTTGTACTTTGCTATGAAGTTCCACCAGGAATGAGTTTTTATGCAAAAACTGTCTATTTCAACTAACTTTGTCCATCCAAAACGATTTTTGTACTTTGATATGAAGTTCCACCAGAAGTGTGTTTTCATACAAAAACTGTTAATTACAACTAACTTTGTCCATCCGATTCGAACTTTGTTCTTTGATATGAAGTTCCACCAGGAATGAGTTTTTATGCAAAAACTGTCTATTTCAACTAACTTTTTCCATCTAAAACGAACTTTGTACTTTGCTATGAAGTTCCACCAGGAATGAGTTTTCATGCAAAAACTGTCTATTTCAACTAACTTTGTCCATCCAAAACGAACTTTGTACTTTGCTATGAAGTTCCACCAGGAATGAGTTTTTATGCAAAAACTGTCTATTTCAACTAACTTTGTCCATCCAAAACGAACTTTGTACTTTGATATGAAGTTCCACCAGAAGTGTGTTTTCATACAAAAACTGTTAATTACAACTAACTTTGTCCATCCGATTCGAACTTTGTTCTTTGATATGAAGTTCCACCAGGAATGAGTTTTTATGCAAAAACTGTCTATTTCAACTAACTTTGTCCATCCAAAACGAACTTTGTACTTTACTATGAAGTTCCACCAGGAATGAGTTTTCATACAAAAACTGTCTATTTCAACTTAATTCGTCCATCCAAAACGAACTTTGTACTTTGCTATGAAGTTCCACCAGGAATGAGTTTTCATGCAAAAACTGTCTATTTCAACTAAATTGATCCATCCAAAACGAACTTTGTACTTTGCTATGAAGTTCCACCAGGAATGAGTTTTTATGCAAAAACTGTCTATTTCAACTAACTTTGTCCATCCAAAACGAACTTTGTACTTTGCTATGAAGTTCCACCAGGAATGAGTTTTCATGCAAAAACTGTCTATTTCAACTAACTTTGTCCATCCAAAACGAACTTTGTACTTTGCTATGAAGTTCCACCAGGAATGAGTTTTCATGCAAAAACTGTCTATTTCAACTAACTTTGTCCATCCAAAACGAACTTTGTACTTTGCTATGAAGTTCCACCAGGAATGAGTTTTTATGCAAAAACTGTCTATTTCAACTAACTTTGTCCATCCAAAACGAACTTTGTACTTTACTATGAAGTTCCACCAGGAATGAGTTTTCATGCAAAAATTGTCTATTTCAACTAACTTTGTCCATCCAAAACGAACTTTGTACTTTGCTATGAAGTTCCACCAGGAATGAGTTTTCATGCAAAAACTGTCTATTTCAACTAACTTTGTCCATCCAAAACGAACTTTGTACTTTGCTATGAAGTTCCACCAGGAATGAGTTTTCATGCAAAAACTGTCTATTTCAACTAACGTTGTCCATCCAAAACGAACTTTGTACTTTGCTATGAAGTTCCACCAGGAATGAGTTTTCATGCAAAAACTGTCTATTTCAACTTAATTCGTCCATCCAAAACGAACTTTGTACTTTGCTATGAAGTTCCACCAGGAATGAGTTTTCATGCAAAAACTGTCTATTTCAACTAACTTTGTCCATCCAAAACGATTTTTGTACTTTGATATGAAGTTCCACCAGAAGTGTGTTTTCATACAAAAACTGTTAATTACAACTAACTTTGTCCATCCGATTCGAACTTTGTTCTTTGATATGAAGTTCCACCAGGAATGAGTTTTTATGCAAAAACTGTCTATTTCAACTAACTTTTTCCATCTAAAACGAACTTTGTACTTTGCTATGAAGTTCCACCAGGAATGAGTTTTCATGCAAAAACTGTCTATTTCAACTAACTTTGTCCATCCAAAACGAACTTTGTACTTTGCTATGAAGTTCCACCAGGAATGAGTTTTTATGCAAAAACTGTCTATTTCAACTAACTTTGTCCATCCAAAACGAACTTTGTACTTTACTATGAAGTTCCACCAGGAATGAGTTTTCATGCAAAAATTGTCTATTTCAACTAACTTTGTCCATCCAAAACGAACTTTGTACTTTGCTATGAAGTTCAACCAGGAATGAGTTTTCATGCAAAAACTGTCTATTTCAACTAACTTTGTCCATCCAAAACGAACTTTGTACTTTGCTATGAAGTTCCACCAGGAATGAGTTTTCATGCAAAAACTGTCTATTTCAACTAACGTTGTCCATCCAAAACGAACTTTGTACTTTGCTATGAAGTTCCACCAGGAATGAGTTTTCATGCAAAAACTGTCTATTTCAACTTAATTCGTCCATCCAAAACGAACTTTGTACTTTGCTATGAAGTTCCACCAGGAATGAGTTTTCATGCAAAAACTGTCTATTTCAACTAACTTTGTCCATCCAAAACGATTTTTGTACTTTGATATGAAGTTCCACCAGAAGTGTGTTTTCATACAAAAACTGTTAATTACAACTAACTTTGTCCATCCGATTCGAACTTTGTTCTTTGATATGAAGTTCCACCAGGAATGAGTTTTTATGCAAAAACTGTCTATTTCAACTAACTTTTTCCATCTAAAACGAACTTTGTACTTTGCTATGAAGTTCCACCAGGAATGAGTTTTCATGCAAAAACTGTCTATTTCAACTAACTTTGTCCATCCAAAACGAACTTTGTACTTTGCTATGAAGTTCCACCAGGAATGAGTTTTCATGCAAAAACTGTCTATTTCAACTAACTTTGTCCATCCAAAACGAACTTTGTACTTTGCTATGAAGTTCCACCAGGAATGAGTTTTCATGCAAAAACTGTCTATTTCAACTTAATTCGTCCATCCAAAACTAACTTTGTACTTTGCTATGAAGTTCCACCAGGAATGAGTTTTCATGCAAAAACTGTCTATTTCAACTAACTTTGTCCATCCAAAACGAACTTTGTACTTTGCTATGAAGTTCCACCAGGAATGAGTTTTCATGCAAAAACTGTCTATTTCAACTAACTTTGTCCATCCAAAACGAACTTTGTACTTTGCTATGAAGTTCCACCAGGAATGAGTTTTCATGCAAAAACTGTCTATTTCAACTTAATTCGTCCATCCAAAACTAACTTTGTACTTTGCTATGAAGTTCCACCAGGAATGAGTTTTCATGCAAAAACTGTCTATTTCAACTAACTTTGTCCATCCAAAACGAACTTTGTACTTTGCTATGAAGTTCCACCAGGAATGAGTTTTCATGCAAAAACTGTCTATTTCAACTAAATTGATCCATCCAAAACGAACTTTGTACTTTGCTATGAAGTTCCACCAGGAATGAGTTTTTATGCAAAAACTGTCTATTTCAACTAACTTTGTCCATCCAAAACGAACTTTGTACTTTGCTATGAAGTTCCACCAGGAATGAGTTTTCATGCAAAAACTGTCTATTTCAACTAACTTTGTCCATCCAAAACGAACTTTGTACTTTGCTATGAAGTTCCACCAGGAATGAGTTTTCATGCAAAAACTGTCTATTTCAACTTAATTCGTCCATCCAAAACGAACTTTGTACTTTGCTATGAAGTTCCACCAGGAATGAGTTTTTATGCAAAAACTGTCTATTTCAACTAACTTTGTCCATCCAAAACGAACTTTGTACTTTGCTATGAAGTTCCACCAGGAATGAGTTTTCATGCAAAAACTGTCTATTTCAACTAACTTTGTCCATCCAAAACGAACTTTGTACTTTGCTATGAAGTTCCACCAGGAATGAGTTTTCATGCAAAAACTGTCTATTTCAACTTAATTCGTCCATCCAAAACGAACTTTGTACTTTGCTATGAAGTTCCACCAGGAATGAGTTTTCATGCAAAAACTGTCTATTTCAACTAACTTTGTCCATCCAAAACGAACTTTGTACTTTGCTATGAAGTTCCACCAGGAATGAGTTTTCATGCAAAAACTGTCTATTTCAACTAACTTTGTCCATCCAAAACGAACTTTGTACTTTGCTATGAAGTTCCACCAGGAATGAGTTTTCATGCAAAAACTGTCTATTTCAACTTAATTCGTCCATCCAAAACTAACTTTGTACTTTGCTATGAAGTTCCACCAGGAATGAGTTTTCATGCAAAAACTGTCTATTTCAACTAACTTTGTCCATCCAAAACGAACTTTGTACTTTGCTATGAAGTTCCACCAGGAATGAGTTTTCATGCAAAAACTGTCTATTTCAACTAAATTGATCCATCCAAAACGAACTTTGTACTTTGCTATGAAGTTCCACCAGGAATGAGTCTTCATACAAAAACTGTCTATTTCAACTTAATTCGTCCATCCAAAACGAACTTTGTACTTTGCTATGAAGTTCCACCAGGAATGAGTTTTCATGCAAAAACTGTCTATTTCAACTAACTTTGTCCATCCAAAACGAACTTTGTACTTTGCTATGAAGTTCCACCAGGAATGAGTTTTCATGCAAAAACTGTCTATTTCAACTAACTTTGTCCATCCAAAACGAACTTTGTACTTTGCTATGAAGTTCCACCAGGAATGAGTTTTTATGCAAAAACTGTCTATTTCAACTAACTTTGTCCATCCAAAACGATTTTTGTACTTTGATATGAAGTTCCACCAGAAGTGTGTTTTCATACAAAAACTGTTAATTACAACTAACTTTGTCCATCCGATTCGAACTTTGTTCTTTGATATGAAGTTCCACCAGGAATGAGTTTTTATGCAAAAACTGTCTATTTCAACTAACTTTTTCCATCTAAAACGAACTTTGTACTTTGCTATGAAGTTCCACCAGGAATGAGTTTTCATGCAAAAACTGTCTATTTCAACTAACTTTGTCCATCCAAAACGAACTTTGTACTTTGCTATGAAGTTCCACCAGGAATGAGTTTTTATGCAAAAACTGTCTATTTCAACTAACTTTGTCCATCCAAAACGAACTTTGTACTTTGATATGAAGTTCCACCAGAAGTGTGTTTTCATACAAAAACTGTTAATTACAACTAACTTTGTCCATCCGATTCGAACTTTGTTCTTTGATATGAAGTTCCACCAGGAATGAGTTTTTATGCAAAAACTGTCTATTTCAACTAACTTTGTCCATCCAAAACGAACTTTGTACTTTACTATGAAGTTCCACCAGGAATGAGTTTTCATACAAAAACTGTCTATTTCAACTTAATTCGTCCATCCAAAACGAACTTTGTACTTTGCTATGAAGTTCCACCAGGAATGAGTTTTCATGCAAAAACTGTCTATTTCAACTAAATTGATCCATCCAAAACGAACTTTGTACTTTGCTATGAAGTTCCACCAGGAATGAGTTTTTATGCAAAAACTGTCTATTTCAACTAACTTTGTCCATCCAAAACGAACTTTGTACTTTGCTATGAAGTTCCACCAGGAATGAGTTTTCATGCAAAAACTGTCTATTTCAACTAACTTTGTCCATCCAAAACGAACTTTGTACTTTGCTATGAAGTTCCACCAGGAATGAGTTTTCATGCAAAAACTGTCTATTTCAACTAACTTTGTCCATCCAAAACGAACTTTGTACTTTGCTATGAAGTTCCACCAGGAATGAGTTTTTATGCAAAAACTGTCTATTTCAACTAACTTTGTCCATCCAAAACGAACTTTGTACTTTACTATGAAGTTCCACCAGGAATGAGTTTTCATGCAAAAATTGTCTATTTCAACTAACTTTGTCCATCCAAAACGAACTTTGTACTTTGCTATGAAGTTCCACCAGGAATGAGTTTTCATGCAAAAACTGTCTATTTCAACTAATTTTGTCCATCCAAAACGAACTTTGTACTTTGCTATGAAGTTCCACCAGGAATGAGTTTTCATGCAAAAACTGTCTATTTCAACTAACGTTGTCCATCCAAAACGAACTTTGTACTTTGCTATGAAGTTCCACCAGGAATGAGTTTTCATGCAAAAACTGTCTATTTCAACTTAATTCGTCCATCCAAAACGAACTTTGTACTTTGCTATGAAGTTCCACCAGGAATGAGTTTTCATGCAAAAACTGTCTATTTCAACTAACTTTGTCCATCCAAAACGATTTTTGTACTTTGATATGAAGTTCCACCAGAAGTGTGTTTTCATACAAAAACTGTTAATTACAACTAACTTTGTCCATCCGATTCGAACTTTGTTCTTTGATATGAAGTTCCACCAGGAATGAGTTTTTATGCAAAAACTGTCTATTTCAACTAACTTTTTCCATCTAAAACGAACTTTGTACTTTGCTATGAAGTTCCACCAGGAATGAGTTTTCATGCAAAAACTGTCTATTTCAACTAACTTTGTCCATCCAAAACGAACTTTGTACTTTGCTATGAAGTTCCACCAGGAATGAGTTTTTATGCAAAAACTGTCTATTTCAACTAACTTTGTCCATCCAAAACGAACTTTGTACTTTACTATGAAGTTCCACCAGGAATGAGTTTTCATGCAAAAATTGTCTATTTCAACTAACTTTGTCCATCCAAAACGAACTTTGTACTTTGCTATGAAGTTCAACCAGGAATGAGTTTTCATGCAAAAACTGTCTATTTCAACTAACTTTGTCCATCCAAAACGAACTTTGTACTTTGCTATGAAGTTCCACCAGGAATGAGTTTTCATGCAAAAACTGTCTATTTCAACTAACGTTGTCCATCCAAAACGAACTTTGTACTTTGCTATGAAGTTCCACCAGGAATGAGTTTTCATGCAAAAACTGTCTATTTCAACTTAATTCGTCCATCCAAAACGAACTTTGTACTTTGCTATGAAGTTCCACCAGGAATGAGTTTTCATGCAAAAACTGTCTATTTCAACTAACTTTGTCCATCCAAAACGATTTTTGTACTTTGATATGAAGTTCCACCAGAAGTGTGTTTTCATACAAAAACTGTTAATTACAACTAACTTTGTCCATCCGATTCGAACTTTGTTCTTTGATATGAAGTTCCACCAGGAATGAGTTTTTATGCAAAAACTGTCTATTTCAACTAACTTTTTCCATCTAAAACGAACTTTGTACTTTGCTATGAAGTTCCACCAGGAATGAGTTTTCATGCAAAAACTGTCTATTTCAACTAACTTTGTCCATCCAAAACGAACTTTGTACTTTGCTATGAAGTTCCACCAGGAATGAGTTTTCATGCAAAAACTGTCTATTTCAACTAACTTTGTCCATCCAAAACGAACTTTGTACTTTGCTATGAAGTTCCACCAGGAATGAGTTTTCATGCAAAAACTGTCTATTTCAACTTAATTCGTCCATCCAAAACTAACTTTGTACTTTGCTATGAAGTTCCACCAGGAATGAGTTTTCATGCAAAAACTGTCTATTTCAACTAACTTTGTCCATCCAAAACGAACTTTGTACTTTGCTATGAAGTTCCACCAGGAATGAGTTTTCATGCAAAAACTGTCTATTTCAACTAACTTTGTCCATCCAAAACGAACTTTGTACTTTGCTATGAAGTTCCACCAGGAATGAGTTTTCATGCAAAAACTGTCTATTTCAACTAACTTTGTCCATCCAAAACGAACTTTGTACTTTGCTATGAAGTTCCACCAGGAATGAGTTTTCATGCAAAAACTGTCTATTTCAACTTAATTCGTCCATCCAAAACTAACTTTGTACTTTGCTATGAAGTTCCACCAGGAATGAGTTTTCATGCAAAAACTGTCTATTTCAACTAACTTTGTCCATCCAAAACGAACTTTGTACTTTGCTATGAAGTTCCACCAGGAATGAGTTTTCATGCAAAAACTGTCTATTTCAACTAAATTGATCCATCCAAAACGAACTTTGTACTTTGCTATGAAGTTCCACCAGGAATGAGTTTTTATGCAAAAACTGTCTATTTCAACTAACTTTGTCCATCCAAAACGAACTTTGTACTTTGCTATGAAGTTCCACCAGGAATGAGTTTTCATGCAAAAACTGTCTATTTCAACTAACTTTGTCCATCCAAAACGAACTTTGTACTTTGCTATGAAGTTCCACCAGGAATGAGTTTTCATGCAAAAACTGTCTATTTCAACTAACTTTGTCCATCCAAAACGAACTTTGTACTTTGCTATGAAGTTCCACCAGGAATGAGTTTTTATGCAAAAACTGTCTATTTCAACTAACTTTGTCCATCCAAAACGAACTTTGTACTTTACTATGAAGTTCCACCAGGAATGAGTTTTCATACAAAAACTGTCTATTTCAACTTAATTCGTCCATCCAAAACGAACTTTGTACTTTGCTATGAAGTTCCACCAGGAATGAGTTTTTATGCAAAAACTGTCTATTTCAACTAACTTTGTCCATCCAAAACGAACTTTGTACTTTGCTATGAAGTTCCACCAGGAATGAGTTTTCATGCAAAAACTGTCTATTTCAACTAACTTTGTCCATCCAAAACGAACTTTGTACTTTGCTATGAAGTTCCACCAGGAATGAGTTTTCATGCAAAAACTGTCTATTTCAACTTAATTCGTCCATCCAAAACGAACTTTGTACTTTGCTATGAAGTTCCACCAGGAATGAGTTTTCATGCAAAAACTGTCTATTTCAACTAACTTTGTCCATCCAAAACGAACTTTGTACTTTGCTATGAAGTTCCACCAGGAATGAGTTTTCATGCAAAAACTGTCTATTTCAACTAACTTTGTCCATCCAAAACGAACTTTGTACTTTGCTATGAAGTTCCACCAGGAATGAGTTTTCATGCAAAAACTGTCTATTTCAACTTAATTCGTCCATCCAAAACTAACTTTGTACTTTGCTATGAAGTTCCACCAGGAATGAGTTTTCATGCAAAAACTGTCTATTTCAACTAACTTTGTCCATCCAAAACGAACTTTGTACTTTGCTATGAAGTTCCACCAGGAATGAGTTTTCATGCAAAAACTGTCTATTTCAACTAAATTGATCCATCCAAAACGAACTTTGTACTTTGCTATGAAGTTCCACCAGGAATGAGTTTTCATGCAAAAACTGTCTATTTCAACTAACTTTGTCCATCCAAAACGAACTTTGTACTTTGCTATGAAGTTCCACCAGGAATGAGTTTTCATGCAAAAACTGTCTATTTCAACTAACTTTGTCCATCCAAAACGAACTTTGTACTTTGCTATGAAGTTCCACCAGGAATGAGTTTTCATGCAAAAACTGTCTATTTCAACTAACTTTGTCCATCCAAAACGAACTTTGTACTTTGCTATGAAGTTCCACCAGGAATGAGTTTTTATGCAAAAACTGTCTATTTCAACCTAACTTTGTCCATCCAAAACGATTTTTGTACTTTGATATGAAGTTCCACCAGAAGTGTGTTTTCATACAAAAACTGTTAATTACAACTAACTTTGTCCATCCGATTCGAACTTTGTTCTTTGATATGAAGTTCCACCAGGAATGAGTTTTTATGCAAAAACTGTCTATTTCAACTAACTTTGTCCATCCAAAACGAACTTTGTACTTTACTATGAAGTTCCACCAGGAATGAGTTTTCATACAAAAACTGTCTATTTCAACTTAATTCGTCCATCCAAAACGAACTTTGTACTTTGCTATGAAGTTCCACCAGGAATGAGTTTTCATGCAAAAACTGTCTATTTCAACTAACTTTGTCCATCCAAAACGAACTTTGTACTTTGCTATGAAGTTCCACCAGGAATGAGTTTTTATGCAAAAACTGTCTATTTCAACTAACTTTGTCCATCCAAAACGAACTTTGTACTTTACTATGAAGTTCCACCAGGAATGAGTTTTCATACAAAAACTGTCTATTTCAACTTAATTCGTCCATCCAAAACGAACTTTGTACTTTGCTATGAAGTTCCACCAGGAATGAGTTTTTATGCAAAAACTGTCTATTTCAACTAACTTTGTCCATCCAAAACGAACTTTGTACTTTGCTATGAAGTTCCACCAGGAATGAGTTTTCATGCAAAAACTGTCTATTTCAACTAACTTTGTCCATCCAAAACGAACTTTGTACTTTACTATGAAGTTCCACCAGGAATGAGTTTTCATACAAAAACTGTCTATTTCAACTAACTTTGTCCATCCAAAACGAACTTTGTACTTTGCTATGAAGTTCCACCAGGAATGAGTTTTTATGCAAAAACTGTCTATTTCAACTAACTTTGTCCATCCAAAACGATTTTTGTACTTTGATATGAAGTTCCACCAGAAGTGTGTTTTCATACAAAAACTGTTAATTACAACTAACTTTGTCCATCCGATTCGAACTTTGTTCTTTGATATGAAGTTCCACCAGGAATGAGTTTTTATGCAAAAACTGTCTATTTCAACTAACTTTTTCCATCTAAAACGAACTTTGTACTTTGCTATGAAGTTCCACCAGGAATGAGTTTTCATGCAAAAACTGTCTATTTCAACTAACTTTGTCCATCCAAAACGAACTTTGTACTTTGCTATGAAGTTCCACCAGGAATGAGTTTTTATGCAAAAACTGTCTATTTCAACTAACTTTGTCCATCCAAAACGAACTTTGTACTTTGATATGAAGTTCCACCAGAAGTGTGTTTTCATACAAAAACTGTTAATTACAACTAACTTTGTCCATCCGATTCGAACTTTGTTCTTTGATATGAAGTTCCACCAGGAATGAGTTTTTATGCAAAAACTGTCTATTTCAACTAACTTTGTCCATCCAAAACGAACTTTGTACTTTACTATGAAGTTCCACCAGGAATGAGTTTTCATACAAAAACTGTCTATTTCAACTTAATTCGTCCATCCAAAACGAACTTTGTACTTTGCTATGAAGTTCCACCAGGAATGAGTTTTTATGCAAAAACTGTCTATTTCAACTAACTTTGTCCATCCAAAACGAACTTTGTACTTTGCTATGAAGTTCCACCAGGAATGAGTTTTCATGCAAAAACTGTCTATTTCAACTAACTTTGTCCATCCAAAACGAACTTTGTACTTTGCTATGAAGTTCCACCAGGAATGAGTTTTCATGCAAAAACTGTCTATTTCAACTTAATTCGTCCATCCAAAACGAACTTTGTACTTTGCTATGAAGTTCCACCAGGAATGAGTTTTCATGCAAAAACTGTCTATTTCAACTAAATTGATCCATCCAAAACGAACTTTGTACTTTGCTATGAAGTTCCACCAGGAATGAGTTTTCATGCAAAAACTGTCTATTTCAACTAAATTGATCCATCCAAAACGAACTTTGTACTTTGCTATGAAGTTCCACCAGGAATGAGTTTTTATGCAAAAACTGTCTATTTCAACTAACTTTGTCCATCCAAAACGAACTTTGTACTTTGCTATGAAGTTCCACCAGGAATGAGTTTTCATGCAAAAACTGTCTATTTCAACTAACTTTGTCCATCCAAAACGAACTTTGTACTTTGCTATGAAGTTCCACCAGGAATGAGTTTTCATGCAAAAACTGTCTATTTCAACTAACTTTGTCCATCCAAAACGAACTTTGTACTTTGCTATGAAGTTCCACCAGGAATGAGTTTTTATGCAAAAACTGTCTATTTCAACTAACTTTGTCCATCCAAAACGAACTTTGTACTTTACTATGAAGTTCCACCAGGAATGAGTTTTCATACAAAAACTGTCTATTTCAACTTAATTCGTCCATCCAAAACGAACTTTGTACTTTGCTATGAAGTTCCACCAGGAATGAGTTTTTATGCAAAAACTGTCTATTTCAACTAACTTTGTCCATCCAAAACGAACTTTGTACTTTGCTATGAAGTTCCACCAGGAATGAGTTTTCATGCAAAAAACTGTCTATTTCAACTAACTTTGTCCATCCAAAACGAACTTTGTACTTTGCTATGAAGTTCCACCAGGAATGAGTTTTCATGCAAAAACTGTCTATTTCAACTTAATTCGTCCATCCAAAACGAACTTTGTACTTTGCTATGAAGTTCCACCAGGAATGAGTTTTCATGCAAAAACTGTCTATTTCAACTAACTTTGTCCATCCAAAACGAACTTTGTACTTTGCTATGAAGTTCCACCAGGAATGAGTTTTCATGCAAAAACTGTCTATTTCAACTAACTTTGTCCATCCAAAACGAACTTTGTACTTTGCTATGAAGTTCCACCAGGAATGAGTTTTCATGCAAAAACTGTCTATTTCAACTTAATTCGTCCATCCAAAACTAACTTTGTACTTTGCTATGAAGTTCCACCAGGAATGAGTTTTCATGCAAAAACTGTCTATTTCAACTAACTTTGTCCATCCAAAACGAACTTTGTACTTTGCTATGAAGTTCCACCAGGAATGAGTTTTCATGCAAAAAACTGTCTATTTCAACTAAATTGATCCATCCAAAACGAACTTTGTACTTTGCTATGAAGTTCCACCAGGAATGAGTTTTTATGCAAAAACTGTCTATTTCAACTAACTTTGTCCATCCAAAACGAACTTTGTACTTTGCTATGAAGTTCCACCAGGAATGAGTTTTCATGCAAAAACTGTCTATTTCAACTAACTTTGTCCATCCAAAACGAACTTTGTACTTTGCTATGAAGTTCCACCAGGAATGAGTTTTCATGCAAAAACTGTCTATTTCAACTAACTTTGTCCATCCAAAACGAACTTTGTACTTTGCTATGAAGTTCCACCAGGAATGAGTTTTTATGCAAAAACTGTCTATTTCAACTAACTTTGTCCATCCAAAACGATTTTTGTACTTTGATATGAAGTTCCACCAGAAGTGTGTTTTCATACAAAAACTGTTAATTACAACTAACTTTGTCCATCCGATTCGAACTTTGTTCTTTGATATGAAGTTCCACCAGGAATGAGTTTTTATGCAAAAACTGTCTATTTCAACTAACTTTTTCCATCTAAAACGAACTTTGTACTTTGCTATGAAGTTCCACCAGGAATGAGTTTTCATGCAAAAACTGTCTATTTCAACTAACTTTGTCCATCCAAAACGAACTTTGTACTTTGCTATGAAGTTCCACCAGGAATGAGTTTTTATGCAAAAACTGTCTATTTCAACTAACTTTGTCCATCCAAAACGAACTTTGTACTTTGATATGAAGTTCCACCAGAAGTGTGTTTTCATACAAAAACTGTTAATTACAACTAACTTTGTCCATCCGATTCGAACTTTGTTCTTTGATATGAAGTTCCACCAGGAATGAGTTTTTATGCAAAAACTGTCTATTTCAACTAACTTTGTCCATCCAAAACGAACTTTGTACTTTACTATGAAGTTCCACCAGGAATGAGTTTTCATACAAAAACTGTCTATTTCAACTTAATTCGTCCATCCAAAACGAACTTTGTACTTTGCTATGAAGTTCCACCAGGAATGAGTTTTTATGCAAAAACTGTCTATTTCAACTAACTTTGTCCATCCAAAACGAACTTTGTACTTTGCTATGAAGTTCCACCAGGAATGAGTTTTCATGCAAAAACTGTCTATTTCAACTAACTTTGTCCATCCAAAACGAACTTTGTACTTTGCTATGAAGTTCCACCAGGAATGAGTTTTCATGCAAAAACTGTCTATTTCAACTTAATTCGTCCATCCAAAACGAACTTTGTACTTTGCTATGAAGTTCCACCAGGAATGAGTTTTCATGCAAAAACTGTCTATTTCAACTAAATTGATCCATCCAAAACGAACTTTGTACTTTGCTATGAAGTTCCACCAGGAATGAGTTTTCATAAAAAAGCTGTTAATTACAACTAACTTTGTCCATCCAAAACGAACTTTGTACTTTGCTATGAAGTTCCACCAGAAGTGTGTTTTCATAAAAAAGCTGTTAATTACAGCTAACTTTGTCCATCCAAAACGAACTTTGTACTTTGCTATGAAGTTCCACCTGGAATGAGTTTTCATGCAAAAACTGTCTATTTCAACTAACTTTGTCCATCCAAAACGAACTTTGTACTTTGCTATGAAGTTCCACCAGGAATGAGTTTTCATACAAAAACTGTCTATTTCAACTTAATTCGTCCATCCAAAACGAACTTTGTACTTTGCTATGAAGTTCCACCAGGAATGAGTTTTCATGCAAAAATTGTCTATTTCAACTAACTTTGTCCATCCAAAACGAACTTTGTACTTTGCTATGAAGTTCCACCAGGAATGAGTTTTCATGCAAAAACTGTCTATTTCAACTAACTTTGTCCATCCAAAACGAACTTTGTACTTTGCTATGAAGTTCCACCAGGAATGAGTTTTCATGCAAAAACTGTCTATTTCAACTAACGTTGTCCATCCAAAACGAACTTTGTACTTTGCTATGAAGTTCCACCAGGAATGAGTTTTCATGCAAAAACTGTCTATTTCAACTAACTTTGTCCATCCAAAACGAACTTTGTACTTTGCTATGAAGTTCAACCAGGAATGAGTTTTCATGCAAAAACTGTCTATTTCAACTAAATTGATCCATCCAAAACGAACTTTGTACTTTGCTATGAAGTTCCACCAGGAATGAGTTTTCATGCAAAAACTGTCTATTTCAACTAACTTTGTCCATCCAAAACGAACTTTGTACTTTGCTATGAAGTTCCACCAGGAATGAGTTTTCATGCAAAAACTGTCTATTTCAACTAAATTGATCCATCCAACACGAACTTTGTACTTTGCTATGAAGTTCCACCAGGAATGAGTTTTTATGCAAAAACTGTCTATTTCAACTTAATTCGTCCATCCAAAACGAACTTTGTACTTTGCTATGAAGTTCCACCAGGAATGAGTTTTCATGCAAAAACTGTCTATTTCAACTAACTTTGTCCATCCAAAACGAACTTTATACTTTGCTATGAAGTTCCACCAGGAATGAGTTTTCATGCAAAAACTGTCTATTTCAACTAACTTTGTCCATCCAAAACGAACTTTGTACTTTGCTATGAAGTTCCACCAGGAATGAGTTTTCATGCAAAAACTGTCTATTTCAACTAACTTTGTCCATCCAAAACGAACTTTGTACTTTGCTATGAAGTTCCACCAGGAATGAGTTTTCATACAAAAACTGTCTATTTCAACTTAATTCGTCCATCCAAAACAAACTTTGTACTTTGCTATGAAGTTCCACCAGGAATGAGTTTTCATGCAAAAACTGTCTATTTCAACTATCTTTGTCCATCCAAAACGAACTTTGTACTTTGCTATGAAGTTCCACCAGGAATGAGTTTTCATGCAAAAACTGTCTATTTCAACTAAATTGATCCATCCAAAACGAACTTTGTACTTTGCTATGAAGTTCCACCAGGAATGAGTTTTCATGCAAAAACTGTCTATTTCAACTAACTTTGTCCATCCAAAACGAACTTTGTACTTTGCTATGAAGTTCCACCAGGAATGAGTTTTCATGCAAAAACTGTCTATTTCAACTAAATTGATCCATCCAAAACGAACTTTGTACTTTGCTATGAAGTTCCACCAGGAATGAGTTTTTATGCAAAAACTGTCTATTTCAACTAAATTGATCCATCCAAAACGAACTTTGTACTTTGCTATGAAGTTCCACCAGGAATGAGTTTTCATGCAAAAATGATCTATTTCAACTAACTTTGTCCATCCAAAACGAACTTTGTACTTTACTATGAAGTTCCACCAGGAATGATTTTTCATGCAAAAACTGTATATTTCAACTAACTTTGTCCATCCAAAACGAACTTTGTACTTTGCTATGAAGTTCCACCAGGAATGAGTTTTCATGCAAAAACTGTCTATTTCAACTAACTTTGTCCATCCAAAACGAACTTTGTACTTTGCTATGAAGTTCCACCAGGAATGAGTTTTCATGCAAAAACTGTCTATTTCAACTAAATTGATCCATCCAAAACGAACTTTGTACTTTGCTATGAAGTTCCACCAGGAATGAGTTTTTATGCAAAAACTGTCTATTTCAACTTAATTCGTCCATCCAAAACGAACTTTGTACTTTGCTATGAAGTTCCACCAGGAATGAGTTTTCATGCAAAAACTGTCTATTTCAACTAAATTGATCCATCCAAAACGAACTTTGTACTTTGCTATGAAGTTCCACCAGGAATGAGTTTTTATGCAAAAACTGTCTATTTCAACTTAATTCGTCCATCCAAAACGAACTTTGTACTTTGCTATGAAGTTCCACCAGGAATGAGTTTTCATGCAAAAACTGTCTATTTCAACTAACTTTGTCCATCCAAAACGAACTTTGTACTTTGCTATGAAGTTCCACCAGGAATGAGTTTTCATGCAAAAACTGTCTATTTCAACTAACTTTGTCCATCCAAAACGAACTTTGTACTTTGCTATGAAGTTCCACCAGGAATGAATTTTCATGCAAAAACTGTCTATTTCAACTAAATTGATCCATCCAAAACGAACTTTGTACTTTGCTATGAAGTTCCACCAGGAATGAGTTTTCATGCAAAAATTATCTATTTCAACTAACTTTGTCCATCCAAAACGAACTTTGTACTTTGCTATGAAGTTCCACCAGGAATGAGTTTTCATGCAAAAACTGTCTATTTCAACTAACTTTGTCCATCCAAAACGAACTTTGTACTTTGCTATGAAGTTCCACCAGGAATGAGTTTTCATGCAAAAACTGTCTATTTCAACTAAATTGATCCATCCAAAACGAACTTTGTACTTTGCTATGAAGTTCCACCAGGAATGAGTTTTCATGCAAAAACTGTCTATTTCAACTAACTTTGTCCATCCAAAACGAACTTTGTACTTTGCTATGAAGTTCCACCAGGAATGAGTTTTCATGCAAAAACTGTCTATTTCAACTAAATTGATCCATCCAAAACGAACTTTGTACTTTGCTATGAAGTTCCACCAGGAATGAGTTTTCATGCAAAAATTGTCTATTTCAACTAACTTTGTCCATCCAAAACGAACTTTGTACTTTGCTATGAAGTTCCACCAGGAATGAGTTTTCATGCAAAAACTGTCTATTTCAACTAAATTGATCCATCCCAAAACGAACTTTGTACTTTGCTATGAAGTTCCACCAGGAATGAGTTTTCATGCAAAAACTGTCTATTTCAACTAACTTTGTCCATCCAAAACGAACTTTGTACTTTGCTATGAAGTTCCACCAGGAATGAGTTTTCATGCAAAAACTGTCTATTTAAACTAACTTTGTCCATCCAAAACGAACTTTGTACTTTGCTATGAAGTTCCACCAGGAATGAGTTTTCATGCAAAAACTGTCTATTTCAACTAAATTGATCCATCCAAAACGAACTTTGTACTTTGCTATGAAGTTCCACCAGGAATGAGTTTTTATGCAAAAACTGTCTATTTCAACTTAATTCGTCCATCCAAAACGAACTTTGTACTTTGCTATGAAGTTCCACCAGGAATGAGTTTTCATGCAAAAACTGTCTATTTCAACTAAATTGATCCATCCAAAACGAACATTGTACTTTGCTATGAAGTTCCACCAGGAATGAGTTTTCATGCAAAAACTGTCTATTTCAACTAACTTTGTCCATCCAAAACGAACTTTGTACTTTGCTATGAAGTTCCACCAGGAATGAGTTTTCATGCAAAAACTGTCTATTTCAACTTAATTCGTCCATCCAAAACGAACTTTGTACTTTGCTATGAAGTTCCACCAGGAATGAGTTTTTATGCAAAAACTGTCTATTTCAACTAACTTTGTCCATCCAAAACGAACTTTGTACTTTGCTATGAAGTTCCACCAGGAATGAGTTTTCATGCAAAAACTGTCTATTTCAACTAACTTTGTCCATCCAAAACGAACTTTGTACTTTGCTATGAAGTTCCACCAGGAATGAGTTTTTATGCAAAAACTGTCTATTTCAACTAACTTTGTCCATCCAAAACGAACTTTGTACTTTGCTATGAAGTTCCACCAGGAATGAGTTTTTATGCAAAAACTGTCTATTTCAACTAACTTTGTCCATCCAAAACGAACTTTGTACTTTGCTATGAAGTTCCACCAGGAATGAGTTTTTATGCAAAAACTGTCTATTTCAACTAAATTGATCCATCCAAAACGAACTTTGTACTTTGCTATGAAGTTCCACCAGGAATGAGTTTTCATGCAAAAATTATCTATTTCAATTAACTTTGTCCATCCAAAACGAACTTTGTACTTTGCTATGAAGTTCCACCAGGAATGAGTTTTTATGCAAAAACTGTCTATTTCAACTAATTTCGTCCATCCGATACGAACTTTGTACTTTGCTATGTAGTTCTACCAGAAGTGTGTTACCATGCAAAAACTGTCTATTTCAACTAATTTTGTCCATCCGATACGAACTTTGTACTTTGCTATGTAGTTCTACCAGGAATGTGTTACCATACAAAAACTGTCTATTTCAACTAACTTTGTCCATCCAAAACGAACTTTGTACTTTGCTATGAAGTTCCACCAGGAATGAGTTTTTATGCAAAAACTGTCTATTTCAACTAAATTGATCCATCCAAAACGAACTTTGTACTTTGCTATGAAGTTCCACCAGGAATGAGTTTTCATGCAAAAATTATCTATTTCAATTAACTTTGTCCATCCAAAACGAACTTTGTACTTTGCTATGAAGTTCCACCAGGAATGAGTTTTCATGCAAAAACTGTCTATTTCAACTAAATTGATCCATCCAAAACGAACTTTGTACTTTGCTATGAAGTTCCACCAGGAATGAGTTTTTATGCAAAAACTGTCTATTTCAACTTAATTCGTAGATCCAAAACGAACTTTGTACTTTGCTATGTAGTTCTACCAGAAGTGTGTTACCATGCAAAAACTGTCTATTTCAACTAATTTTGTCCATCCGATACGAACTTTGTACTTTGCTATGTAGTTCTACCAGGAATGTGTTACCATACAAAAACTGTCTATTTCAACTAACTTTGTCCATCCAAAACGAACTTTGTACTTTGCTATGAAGTTCCACCAGGAATGAGTTTTTATGCAAAAACTGTCTATTTCAACTAAATTGATCCATCCAAAACGAACTTTGTACTTTGCTATGAAGTTCCACCAGCAATGAGTTTTCATGCAAAAACTGTCTATTTCAATTAACTTTGTCCATCCAAAACGAACTTTGTACTTTGCTATGAAGTTCCACCAGGAATGAGTTTTCATGCAAAAACTGTCTATTTTAACTAAATTGATCCATCCAAAACGAACTTTGTACTTTGCTATGAAGTTCCACCAGGAATGAGTTTTCATGCAAAAACTGTCTATTTCAACTAAATTGATCCATCCAAAACGAACTTTGTACTTTGCTATGAAGTTCCACCAGGAATGAGTTTTTATGCAAAAACTGTCTATTTCAACTAAATTGATCCATCCAAAACGAACTTTGTACTTTGCTATGAAGTTCCACCAGGAATGAGTTTTCATGCAAAAACTGTCTATTTCAACTAATTTCGTCCATCCGATACGAACTTTGTACTTTGCTATGTAGTTCTACCAGAAGTGTGTTACCATGCAAAAACTGTCTATTTCAACTAATTTTGTCCATCCGATACGAACTTTGTACTTTGCTATGTAGTTCTACCAGGAATGTGTTACCATACAAAAACTGTCTATTTCAACTAACTTTGTCCATCCAAAACGAACTTTGTACTTTGCTATGAAGTTCCACCAGGAATGAGTTTTTATGCAAAAACTGTCTATTTCAACTAAATTGATCCATCCAAAACGAACTTTGTACTTTGCTATGAAGTTCCACCAGGAATGAGTTTTCATGCAAAAATTATCTATTTCAATTAACTTTGTCCATCCAAAACGAACTTTGTACTTTGCTATGAAGTTCCACCAGGAATGAGTTTTCATGCAAAAACTGTCTATTTCAACTAACTTTGTCCATCCAAAACGAACTTTGTACTTTGCTATGAAGTTCCACCAGGAATGAGTTTTTATGCAAAAACTGTCTATTTCAACTTAATTCGTAGATAAAAAACGAACTTTGTACTTTGCTATGAAGTTCCACCAGGAATGAGTTTTCATGCAAAAACTGTCTATTTCAACTAAATTGATCCATCCAAAACGAACTTTGTACTTTGCTATGAAGTTCCACCAGGAATGAGTTTTCATGCAAAAACTGTCTATTTCAACTAACTTTGTCCATCCAAAACGAACTTTGTACTTTGCTATGAAGTTCCACCAGGAATGAGTTTTCATGCAAAAACTGTCTATTTCAACTAACTTTGTCCATCCAAAACGAACTTTGTACTTTGCTATGAAGTTCCACCAGGAATGAGTTTTCATGCAAAAACTGTCTATTTCAACTAAATTCGTCCATCCAAAACGAACTTTGTACTTTGCTATGAAGTTCCACCAGGAATGAGTTTTCATGCAAAAACTGTCTATTTCAACTAACTTTGTCCATCCAAAACGAACTTTGTACTTTGCTATGAAGTTCCACCAGGAATGAGTTTTCATGCAAAAACTGTCTATTTCAACTAACTTTGTCCATCCAAAACGAACTTTGTACTTTGCTATGAAGTTCCACCAGGAATGAGTTTTCATGCAAAAACTGTCTATTTCAACTAACTTTGTCCATCCAAAACGAACTTTGTACTTTGCTATGAAGTTCCACCAGGAATGAGTTTTCATGCAAAAACTGTCTATTTCAACTTAATTCGTCCATCCAAAACGAACTTTGTACTTTGCTATGAAGTTCCACCAGGAATGAGTTTTCATGCAAAAACTGTCTATTTCAACTGAATTGATCCATCCAAAACGAACTTTGTACTTTGCTATGAAGTTCCACCAGGAATGAGTTTTCATGCAAAAATTATCTATTTCAACTAACTTTGTCCATCCAAAACGAACTTTGTACTTTGCTATGAAGTTCCACCAGGAATGAGTTTTCATGCAAAAACTGTCTATTTCAACTAACTTTGTCCATCCAAAACGAACTTTGTACTTTGCTATGAAGTTCCACCAGGAATGAGTTTTCATGCAAAAACTGTCTATTTCAACTAAATTGATCCATCCAAAACGAACTTTGTACTTTGCTATGAAGTTCCACCAGGAATGAGTTTTCATGCAAAAACTGTCTATTTCAACTAACTTTGTCCATCCAAAACGAACTTTGTACTTTGCTATGAAGTTCCACCAGGAATGAGTTTTCATGCAAAAACTGTCTATTTCAACTAACTTTGTCCATCCAAAACGAACTTTGTACTTTGCTATGAAGTTCCACCAGGAATGAGTTTTCATGCAAAAACTGTCTATTTCAACTAACTTTGTCCATCCAAAACGAACTTTGTACTTTGCTATGAAGTTCCACCAGGAATGAGTTTTCATGCAAAAACTGTCTATTTCAACTAACTTTGTCCATCCAAAACGAACTTTGTACTTTGCTATGAAGTTCCACCAGGAATGAGTTTTCATGCAAAAACTGTCTATTTCAATTAAATTGATCCATCCAAAACGAACTTTGTACTTTGCTATGAAGTTCCACCAGGAATGAGTTTTTATGCAAAAACTGTCTATTTCAACTAAATTGATCCATCCAAAACGAACTTTGTACTTTGCTATGAAGTTCCACCAGGAATGAGTTCCAAAACGAACTTTGTACTTTGCTATGAAGTTCCACCAGGAATGAGTTTTCATGCAAAAACTGTCTATTTCAACTTAATTCGTCCATCCAAAACGAACTTTGTACTTTGCTATGAAGTTCCACCAGGAATGAGTTTTCATGCAAAAACTGTCTATTTCAACTGAATTGATCCATCCAAAACGAACTTTGTACTTTGCTATGAAGTTCCACCAGGAATGAGTTTTCATGCAAAAATTATCTATTTCAACTAACTTTGTCCATCCAAAACGAACTTTGTACTTTGCTATGAAGTTCCACCAGGAATGAGTTTTCATGCAAAAACTGTCTATTTCAACTAACTTTGTCCATCCAAAACGAACTTTGTACTTTGCTATGAAGTTCCACCAGGAATGAGTTTTCATGCAAAAACTGTCTATTTCAACTAAATTGATCCATCCAAAACGAACTTTGTACTTTGCTATGAAGTTCCACCAGGAATGAGTTTTCATGCAAAAACTGTCTATTTCAACTAACTTTGTCCATCCAAAACGAACTTTGTACTTTGCTATGAAGTTCCACCAGGAATGAGTTTTCATGCAAAAACTGTCTATTTCAACTAACTTTGTCCATCCAAAACGAACTTTGTACTTTGCTATGAAGTTCCACCAGGAATGAGTTTTCATGCAAAAACTGTCTATTTCAACTAACTTTGTCCATCCAAAACGAACTTTGTACTTTGCTATGAAGTTCCACCAGGAATGAGTTTTCATGCAAAAACTGTCTATTTCAACTAACTTTGTCCATCCAAAACGAACTTTGTACTTTGCTATGAAGTTCCACCAGGAATGAGTTTTCATGCAAAAACTGTCTATTTCAATTAAATTGATCCATCCAAAACGAACTTTGTACTTTGCTATGAAGTTCCACCAGGAATGAGTTTTTATGCAAAAACTGTCTATTTCAACTAAATTGATCCATCCAAAACGAACTTTGTACTTTGCTATGAAGTTCCACCAGGAATGAGTTTTCATGCAAAAACTGTCTATTTCAACTAACTTTGTCCATCCAAAACGAACTTTGTACTTTGCTATGAAGTTCCACCAGGAATGAGTTTTCATGCAAAAACTGTCTATTTCAACTAACTTTGTCCATCCAAAACGAACTTTGTACTTTGCTATGAAGTTCCACCAGGAATGAGTTTTCATGCAAAAACTGTCTATTTCAACTAACTTTGTCCATCCAAAACGAACTTTGTACTTTGCTATGAAGTTCCACCAGGAATGAGTTTTCATGCAAAAACTGTCTATTTCAACTAAATTGATCCATCCAAAACGAACTTTGTACTTTGCTATGAAGTTCCACCAGGAATGAGTTTTCATGCAAAAACTGTCTATTTCAACTGAATTGATCCATCCAAAACGAACTTTGTACTTTGCTATGAAGTTCCACCAGGAATGAGTTTTCATGCAAAAATTATCTATTTCAACTAACTTTGTCCATCCAAAACGAACTTTGTACTTTGCTATGAAGTTCCACCAGGAATGAGTTTTCATGCAAAAACTGTCTATTTCAACTAAATTGATCCATCCAAAACGAACTTTGTACTTTGCTATGAAGTTCCACCAGGAATGAGTTTTCATGCAAGAACTGTCTATTTCAACTAAATTGGTGCATCCGATACGAACTTTGTACTTTGCTATGAAGTTCCACCAGGAATGAGTTTTCATGCAAGAACTGTCTATTTCAACTAAATTGATGCATCCGATACGAACTTTGTTCTTTGCTATGAAGTTCCACCAGGAATGAGTTTACATGCAAAAACTGTCTATTTCAACTAAATTGATCCATCCAAAACGAACTTTGTACTTTGCTATGAAGTTCCACCAGGAATGAGTTTTCATGCAAAAACTGTCTATTTCAACTAATTTTGTCCATCCAAAACGAACTTTGTACTTTGCTATGAAGTTCCACCAGGAATGAGTTTTCATGCAAAAACTGTCTATTTCAACTAAATTGATCCATCCAAAACGAACTTTGTACTTTGCTATGAAGTTCTACCAGGAATGAGTTTTCATGCAAGAACTGTCTATTTCAACTAACTTTGTCCATCCAAAACGAACTTTTTACTTTGCTATGAAGTTCCACCAGGAATGAGTTTTCATGCAAAAACTGTCTATTTTAACTAACTTTGTCCATCCAAAACGAACTTTGTACTTTGCTATGAAGTTCCACCAGGAATGAGTTTTTATGCAAAAACTGTCTATTTCAACTAACTTAGTCCATCCAAAACGAACTTTGTTCTTTGCTATGAAGTTCCACCAGGAATGAGTTTTCATGCAAAAACTGTCTATTTCAACTAACTTTGTCCATCCAAAACGAACTTTGTACTTTGCTATGAAGTTCCACCAGGAATGAGTTTTTATGCAAAAACTGTCTATTTCAACTAACTTTGTCCATCCAAAACGAACTTTGTACTTTGCTATGAAGTTCCACCAGGAATGAGTTTTTATGCAAAAACTGTCTATTTCAACTAACTTAGTCCATCCAAAACGAACTTTGTTCTTTGCTATGAAGTTCCACCAGGAATGAGTTTTCATGCAAAAACTGTCTATTTCAACTAACTTTGTCCATCCAAAACGAACTTTGTACTTTGCTATGAAGTTCCACCAGGAATGAGTTTTTATGCAAAAACTGTCTATTTCAACTAACTTAGTCCATCCAAAACGAACTTTGTTCTTTGCTATGAAGTTCCACCAGGAATGAGTTTTCATGCAAAAACTGTCTATTTCAACTAACTTTGTCCATCCAAAACGAACTTTGTTCTTTGCTATGAAGTTCCACCAGGAATGAGTTTTCATGCAAAAACTGTCTATTTCAACTTAATTCGTCCATCCAAAACAAACTTTGTACTTTGCTATGAAGTTCCACCAGGAATGAGTTTTCATGCAAAAACTGTCTATTTCAACTAACTTTGTCCATCCAAAACGAACTTTGTACTTTGCTATGAAGTTCCACCAGGAATGAGTTTTCATGCAAAAACTGTCTATATCAACTAACTTTGTCCATCCAAAACGAACTTTGTTCTTTGCTATGAAGTTCCACCAGGAATGAGTTTTCATGCAAAAACTGTCTATTTCAACTAACTTTGTCCATCCAAAACGAACTTTGTACTTTGCTATGAAGTTCCACCAGGAATGAGTTTTCATGCAAAAACTGTCTATTTCAACTAAATTCGTCCATCCGATACGAACTTTGTACTTTGCTATGAAGTTCCACCAGGAATGAGTTTTCATGCAAAAACTGTCTATTTCAACTAAATTGATCCATCCAAAACGAACTTTGTACTTTGCTATGAAGTTCCACCAGGAATGAGTTTTCATGCAAAAACTGTCTATTTCAACTAACTTTGTCCATCCAAAACGAACTTTGTACTTTGCTATGAAGTTCCACCAGGAATGAGTTTTCATGCAAAAACTGTCTATTTCAACTAACTTTGTCCATCCAAAACGAACTTTGTTCTTTGCTATGAAGTTCCACCAGGAATGAGTTTTCATGCAAAAACTGTCTATTTCAACTAACTTTGTCCATCCAAAACGAACTTTGTTCTTTGCTATGAAGTTCCACCAGGAATGAGTTTTCATGCAAAAACTGTCTATTTCAACTAACTTTGTCCATCCAAAACGAACTTTGTACTTTGCTATGAAGTTCCACCAGGAATGAGTTTTCATGCAAAAACTGTCTATTTCAACTAACTTAGTCCATCCAAAACGAACTTTGTTCTTTGCTATGAAGTTCCACCAGGAATGAGTTTTCATGCAAAAACTGTCTATTTCAACTAAATTCGTCCATCCGATACGAACTTTGTACTTTGCTATGAAGTTCCACCAGGAATGAGTTTTCATGCAAAAACTGTCTATTTCAACTAACTTTGTCCATCCAAAACGAACTTTGTACTTTGCTATGAAGTTCCACCAGGAATGAGTTTTCATGCAAAAACTGTCTATTTCAACTAACTTTGTCCATCCAAAACGAACTTTGTACTTTGCTATGAAGTTCCACCAGGAATGAGTTTTCATGCAAAAACTGTCTATTTCAACTAACTTTGTCCATCCAAAACGAACTTTGTTCTTTGCTATGAAGTTCCACCAGGAATGAGTTTTCATGCAAAAACTGTCTATTTCAACTAAATTCGTCCATCCGATACGAACTTTGTACTTTGCTATGAAGTTCCACCAGGAATGAGTTTTCATGCAAAAACTGTCTATTTCAACTAACTTTGTCCATCCAAAACGAACTTTGTACTTTGCTATGAAGTTCCACCAGGAATGAGTTTTCATGCAAAAACTGTCTATTTCAACTAACTTTGTCCATCCAAAACGAACTTTGTTCTTTGCTATGAAGTTCCACCAGGAATGAGTTTTCATGCAAAAACTGTCTATTTCAACTAAATTCGTCCATCCGATACGAACTTTGTACTTTGCTATGAAGTTCCACCAGGAATGAGTTTTCATGCAAAAACTGTCTATTTCAACTAAATTGATCCATCCAAAACGAACTTTGTACTTTGCTATGAAGTTCCACCAGGAATGAGTTTTTATGCAAAAACTGTCTATTTCAACTAAATTGATCCATCCAAAACGAACTTTGTACTTTGCTATGAAGTTCCACCAGGAATGAGTTTTCATGCAAAAACTGTCTATTTCAACTAAATTGATCCATCCAAAACGAACTTTGTACTTTGCTATGAAGTTCCACCAGGAATGAGTTTTCATGCAAGAACTGTCTATTTCAACTAACTTTGTCCATCCAAAACGAACTTTGTACTTTGCTATGAAGTTCCACCAGGAATGAGTTTTCATGCAAAAACTGTCTATTTCAACTAAATTGATCCATCCAAAACGAACTTTGTTCTTTGCTATGAAGTTCCACCAGGAATGAGTTTTCATACAAAAACTGTCTATTTCAACTTATTTCGTCCATCCAAAACGAACTTTGTACTTTGCTATGAAGTTCCACCAGGAATGAGTTTTCATGCAAAAACTGTCTATTTCAACTAAATTGATCCATCCAAAACGAACTTTGTACTTTGCTATGAAGTTCCACCAGGAATGAGTTTTCATGCAAAAACTGTCTATTTCAACTAAATTGATCCATCCAAAACGAACTTTGTACTTTGCTATGAAGTTCCACCAGGAATGAGTTTTCATGCAAAAACTGTCTATTTCAACTAAATTGATCCATCCAAAACGAACTTTGTACTTTGCTATGAAGTTCCACCAGGAATGAGTTTTCATGCAAAAACTGTCTATTTCAACTAAATTCGTCCATCCGATACGAACTTTGTACTTTGCTATGAAGTTCCACCAGGAATGAGTTTTCATGCAAAAACTGTCTATTTCAACTAACTTTGTCCATCCAAAACGAACTTTGTACTTTGCTATGAAGTTCCACCAGGAATGAGTTTTCATGCAAAAACTGTCTATTTCAACTAAATTGATCCATCCAAAACGAACTTTGTTCTTTGCTATGAAGTTCCACCAGGAATGAGTTTTCATGCAAAAACTGTCTATTTCAACTAACTTTGTCCATCCAAAACGAACTTTGTACTTTGCTATGAAGTTCCACCAGGAATGAGTTTTCATGCAAAAACTGTCTATTTCAACTAAATTGATCCATCCAAAACGAACTTTGTTCTTTGCTATGAAGTTCCACCAGGAATGAGTTTTCATACAAAAACTGTCTATTTCAACTTATTTCGTCCATCCAAAACGAACTTTGTACTTTGCTATGAAGTTCCACCAGGAATGAGTTTTCATGCAAAAACTGTCTATTTCAACTAACTTTGTCCATCCAAAACGAACTTTGTACTTTGCTATGAAGTTCCACCAGGAATGAGTTTTCATGCAAAAACTGTCTATTTCAACTAAATTGATCCATCCAAAACGAACTTTGTACTTTGCTATGAAGTTCCACCAGGAATGAGTTTTCATGCAAAAACTGTCTATTTCAACTAACTTTGTCCATCCAAAACGAACTTTGTACTTTGCTATGAAGTTCCACCAGGAATGAGTTCTCATGCAAAAACTGTCTATTTCAACTAACTTTGTCCATCCAAAACGAACTTTGTACTTTGCTATGAAGTTCCACCAGGAATGAGTTTTTATGCAAAAACTGTCTATTTCAACTAAATTGATCCATCCAAAACGAACTTTGTACTTTGCTATGAAGTTCCACCAGGAATGAGTTTTCATGCAAAAATTATCTATTTCAACTAACTTTGTCCATCCAAAACGAACTTTGTACTTTGCTATGAAGTTCCACCAGGAATGAGTTTTCATGCAAAAACTGTCTATTTCAACTAATTTTGTCCATCCAAAACGAACTTTGTACTTTGCTATGAAGTTCCACCAGGAATGAGTTTTTATGCAAAAACTGTCTATTTCAACTAAATTGATCCATCCAAAACGAACTTTGTACTTTGCTATGAAGTTCCACCAGGAATGAGTTTTCATGCAAAAATTATCTATTTCAACTAACTTTGTCCATCCAAAACGAACTTTGTACTTTGCTATGAAGTTCCACCAGGAATGAGTTTTCATGCAAAAACTGTCTATTTCAACTAACTTTGTCCATCCAAAACGAACTTTGTACTTTGCTATGAAGTTCCACCAGGAATGAGTTTTCATGCAAAAACTGTCTATTTCAACTAACTTTGTCCATCCAAAACGAACTTTGTACTTTGCTATGAAGTTCCACCAGGAATGAGTTTTTATGCAAAAACTGTCTATTTCAACTAAATTGATCCATCCAAAACGAACTTTGTACTTTGCTATGAAGTTCCACCAGGAATGAGTTTTCATGCAAAAACTGTTAATTACAACTAACTTTGTCCATCCAAAACGAACTTTGTACTTTGCTATGAAGTTCCACCAGGAATGAGTTTTCATGCAAAAACTGTCTATTTCAACTAACTTTGTCCATCCAAAACGAACTTTGTACTTTGCTATGAAGTTCCACCTGGAATGAGTTTTCATGCATAAACTGTCTATTTCAACTAAATTGATCCATCCAAAACGAACTTTGTACTTTGCTATGAAGTTCCACCAGGAATGAGTTTTTATGCAAAAACTGTCTATTTCAACTAAATTGATCCATCCAAAACGAACTTTGTACTTTGCTATGAAGTTCCACCAGGAATGAGTTTTCATGCAAAAACTGTCTATTTCAACTAACTTTGTCCATCCAAAACGAACTTTGTACTTTGCTATGAAGTTCCACCAGGAATGAGTTTTCATGCAAAAACTGTCTATTTCAACTAAATTGATCCATCCAAAACGAACTTTGTACTTTGCTATGAAGTTCCACCAGGAATGAGTTTTCATGCATAAACTGTCTATTTCAACTAAATTGATCCATCCAAAACGAACTTTGTACTTTGCTATGAAGTTCCACCAGGAATGAGTTTTCATGCAAAAACTGTCTATTTCAACTAACTTTGTCCATCCAAAACGAACTTTGTACTTTGCTATGAAGTTCCACCAGGAATGAGTTTTCATGCAAAAACTGTCTATTTGAACTAACTTTGTCCATCCAAAACGAACTTTGTACTTTGCTATGAAGTTCCACCAGGAATGAGTTTTCATGCATAAACTGTCTATTTCAACTAAATTGATCCATCCAAAACGAACTTTGTACTTTGCTATGAAGTTCCACCAGGAATGAGTTTTCATGCAAAAACTGTCTATTTCAACTTAAATCGTCCATCCAAAACGAACTTTGTACTTTGCTATGAAGTTCCACCAGGAATGAGTTTTTATGCAAAAACTGTCTATTTCAACTAAATTGATCCATCCAAAACGAACTTTGTACTTTGCTATGAAGTTCCACCAGGAATGAGTTTTCATGCATAAACTGTCTATTTCAACTAAATTGATCCATCCAAAACGAACTTTGTACTTTGCTATGAAGTTCCACCAGGAATGAGTTTTCATGCAAAAACTGTCTATTTCAACTAACTTTGTCCATCCAAAACGAACTTTGTACTTTGCTATGAAGTTCCACCAGGAATGAGTTTTCATGCAAAAACTGTCTATTTCAACTAACTTTGTCCATCCAAAACGAACTTTGTACTTTGCTATGAAGTTCCACCAGGAATGAGTTTTCATGCAAAAACTGTCTATTTGAACTAACTTTGTCCATCCAAAACGAACTTTGTACTTTGCTATGAAGTTCCACCAGGAATGAGTTTTCATGCATAAACTGTCTATTTCAACTAAATTGATCCATCCAAAACGAACTTTGTACTTTGCTATGAAGTTCCACCAGGAATGAGTTTTCATGCAAAAACTGTCTATTTCAACTAACTTTGTCCATCCAAAACGAACTTTGTACTTTGCTATGAAGTTCCACCAGGAATGAGTTTTCATGCATAAACTGTCTATTTCAACTAAATTGATCCATCCAAAACGAACTTTGTACTTTGCTATGAAGTTCCACCAGGAATGAGTTTTCATGCAAAAACTGTCTATTTCAACTAACTTTGTCCATCCAAAACGAACTTTGTACTTTGCTATGAAGTTCCACCAGGAATGAGTTTTCATGCATAAACTGTCTATTTCAACTAAATTGATCCATCCAAAACGAACTTTGTACTTTGCTATGAAGTTCCACCAGGAATGAGTTTTCATGCAAAAACTGTCTATTTCAACTAACTTTGTCCATCCAAAACGAACTTTGTACTTTGCTATGAAGTTCCACCAGGAATGAGTTTTCATGCAAAAACTGTCTATTTCAACTAACTTTGTCCATCCAAAACGAACTTTGTACTTTGCTATGAAGTTCCACCAGGAATGAGTTTTCATGCATAAACTGTCTATTTCCACTAAATTGATCCATCCAAAACGAACTTTGTACTTTGCTATGAAGTTCCACCAGGAATGAGTTTTCATGCAAAAACTGTCTATTTCAACTAACTTTGTCCATCCAAAACGAACTTTGTACTTTGCTATGAAGTTCCACCAGGAATGAGTTTTCATGCAAAAACTGTCTATTTGAACTAACTTTGTCCATCCAAAACGAACTTTGTACTTTGCTATGAAGTTCCACCAGGAATGAGTTTTCATGCATAAACTGTCTATTTCAACTAAATTGATCCATCCAAAACGAACTTTGTACTTTGCTATGAAGTTCCACCAGGAATGAGTTTTCATGCAAAAACTGTCTATTTGAACTAACTTTGTCCATCCAAAACGAACTTTGTACTTTGCTATGAAGTTCCACCAGGAATGAGTTTTTATGCAAAAACTGTCTATTTCAACTAAATTGATCCATCCAAAACGAACTTTGTACTTTGCTATGAAGTTCCACCAGGAATGAGTTTTCATGCAAAAACTGTCTATTTCAACTAACTTTGTCCATCCAAAACGAACTTTGTACTTTGCTATGAAGTTCCACCAGGAATGAGTTTTCATGCAAAAACTGTCTATTTCAACTAAATTGATCCATCCAAAACGAACTTTGTACTTTGCTATGAAGTTCCACCAGGAATGAGTTTTCATGCAAAAACTGTCTATTTCAACTAACTTTGTCCATCCAAAACGAACTTTGTACTTTGCTATGAAGTTCCACCAGGAATGAGTTTTTATGCAAAAACTGTCTATTTCAACTAAATTGATCCATCCAAAACGAACTTTGTACTTTGCTATGAAGTTCCACCAGGAATGAGTTTTCATGCAAAAACTGTCTATTTCAACTAACTTTGTCCATCCAAAACGAACTTTGTACTTTGCTATGAAGTTCCACCAGGAATGAGTTTTCATGCAAAAACTGTCTATTTGAACTAACTTTGTCCATCCAAAACGAACTTTGTACTTTGCTATGAAGTTCCACCAGGAATGAGTTTTCATGCAAAAACTGTCTATTTCAACTAAATTGATCCATCCAAAACGAACTTTGTACTTTGCTATGAAGTTCCACCAGGAATGAGTTTTCATGCAAAAACTGTCTATTTGAACTAACTTTGTCCATCCAAAACGAACTTTGTACTTTGCTATGAAGTTCCACCAGGAATGAGTTTTCATGCAAAAACTGTCTATTTCAACTTAAATCGTCCATCCAAAACGAACTTTGTACTTTGCTATGAAGTTCCACCAGGAATGAGTTTTTATGCAAAAACTGTCTATTTCAACTAAATTGATCCATCCAAAACGAACTTTGTACTTTGCTATGAAGTTCCACCAGGAATGAGTTTTCATGCAAAAACTGTCTATTTCAACTAACTTTGTCCATCCAAAACGAACTTTGTACTTTGCTATGAAGTTCCACCAGGAATGAGTTTTCATGCAAAAACTGTCTATTTCAACTAACTTTGTCCATACAAAACGAACTTTGTACTTTGCTATGAAGTTCCACCAGGAATGAGTTTTCATGCAAAAACTGTCTATTTCATCTAACTTTGTCCATCCAAAACGAACTTTGTACTTTGCTATGAAGTTCCACCAGGAATGAGTTTTTATGCAAAAACTGTCTATTTCAACTAAATTGATCCATCCAAAACGAACTTTGTACTTTGCTATGAAGTTCCACCAGGAATGAGTTTTCATGCAAAAACTGTCTATTTCAACTAACTTTGTCCATCCAAAACGAACTTTGTACTTTGCTATGAAGTTCCACCAGGAATGAGTTTTCATGCAAAAACTGTCTATTTCAACTAACTTTGTCCATCCAAAACGAACTTTGTACTTTGCTATGAAGTTCCACCAGGAATGAGTTTTCATGCATAAACTGTCTATTTCAACTAAATTGATCCATCCAAAACGAACTTTGTACTTTGCTATGAAGTTCCACCAGGAATGAGTTTTTATGCAAAAACTGTCTATTTCAACTAAATTGATCCATCCAAAACGAACTTTGTACTTTGCTATGAAGTTCCACCAGGAATGAGTTTTCATGCAAAAACTGTCTATTTCAACTAACTTTGTCCATACAAAACGAACTTTGTACTTTGCTATGAAGTTCCACCAGGAATGAGTTTTCATGCAAAAACTGTCTATTTCAACTAACTTTGTCCATCCAAAACGAACTTTGTACTTTGCTATGAAGTTCCACCAGGAATGAGTTTTCATGCAAAAACTGTCTATTTCAACTAACTTTGTCCATCCAAAACGAACTTTGTACTTTGCTATGAAGTTCCACCAGGAATGAGTTTTCATGCATAAACTGTCTATTTCAACTAAATTGATCCATCCAAAACGAACTTTGTACTTTGCTATGAAGTTCCACCAGGAATGAGTTTTCATGCAAAAACTGTCTATTTCAACTAACTTTGTCCATCCAAAACGAACTTTGTACTTTGCTATGAAGTTCCACCAGGAATGAGTTTTCATGCAAAAACTGTCTATTTGAACTAACTTTGTCCATCCAAAACGAACTTTGTACTTTGCTATGAAGTTCCACCAGGAATGAGTTTTCATGCATAAACTGTCTATTTCAACTAAATTGATCCATCCAAAACGAACTTTGTACTTTGCTATGAAGTTCCACCAGGAATGAGTTTTCATGCAAAAACTGTCTATTTCAACTTAAATCGTCCATCCAAAACGAACTTTGTACTTTGCTATGAAGTTCCACCAGGAATGAGTTTTTATGCAAAAACTGTCTATTTCAACTAAATTGATCCATCCAAAACGAACTTTGTACTTTGCTATGAAGTTCCACCAGGAATGAGTTTTCATGCATAAACTGTCTATTTCAACTAAATTGATCCATCCAAAACGAACTTTGTACTTTGCTATGAAGTTCCACCAGGAATGAGTTTTTATGCAAAAACTGTCTATTTCAACTAAATTGATCCATCCAAAACGAACTTTGTACTTTGCTATGAAGTTCCACCAGGAATGAGTTTTCATGCAAAAACTGTCTATTTCAACTAACTTTGTCCATCCAAAACGAACTTTGTACTTTGCTATGAAGTTCCACCAGGAATGAGTTTTCATGCAAAAACTGTCTATTTGAACTAACTTTGTCCATCCAAAACGAACTTTGTACTTTGCTATGAAGTTCCACCAGGAATGAGTTTTCATGCATAAACTGTCTATTTCAACTAAATTGATCCATCCAAAACGAACTTTGTACTTTGCTATGAAGTTCCACCAGGAATGAGTTTTCATGCAAAAACTGTCTATTTCAACTAACTTTGTCCATCCAAAACGAACTTTGTACTTTGCTATGAAGTTCCACCAGGAATGAGTTTTCATGCATAAACTGTCTATTTCAACTAAATTGATCCATCCAAAACGAACTTTGTACTTTGCTATGAAGTTCCACCAGGAATGAGTTTTCATGCAAAAACTGTCTATTTCAACTAACTTTGTCCATCCAAAACGAACTTTGTACTTTGCTATGAAGTTCCACCAGGAATGAGTTTTTATGCAAAAACTGTCTATTTCAACTAAATTGATCCATCCAAAACGAACTTTGTACTTTGCTATGAAGTTCCACCAGGAATGAGTTTTCATGCAAAAACTGTCTATTTCAACTAACTTTGTCCATCCAAAACGAACTTTGTACTTTGCTATGAAGTTCCACCAGGAATGAGTTTTCATGCAAAAACTGTCTATTTCAACTAACTTTGTCCATCCAAAACGAACTTTGTACTTTGCTATGAAGTTCCACCAGGAATGAGTTTTCATGCAAAAACTGTCTATTTGAACTAACTTTGTCCATCCAAAACGAACTTTGTACTTTGCTATGAAGTTCCACCAGGAATGAGTTTTCATGCAAAAACTGTCTATTTCAACTTAAATCGTCCATCCAAAACGAACTTTGTACTTTGCTATGAAGTTCCACCAGGAATGAGTTTTTATGCAAAAACTGTCTATTTCAACTAAATTGATCCATCCAAAACGAACTTTGTACTTTGCTATGAAGTTCCACCAGGAATGAGTTTTCATGCAAAAACTGTCTATTTCAACTAACTTTGTCCATCCAAAACGAACTTTGTACTTTGCTATGAAGTTCCACCAGGAATGAGTTTTCATGCAAAAACTGTCTATTTCAACTAACTTTGTCCATACAAAACGAACTTTGTACTTTGCTATGAAGTTCCACCAGGAATGAGTTTTCATGCAAAAACTGTCTATTTCAACTAACTTTGTCCATCCAAAACGAACTTTGTACTTTGCTATGAAGTTCCACCAGGAATGAGTTTTTATGCAAAAACTGTCTATTTCAACTAAATTGATCCATCCAAAACGAACTTTGTACTTTGCTATGAAGTTCCACCAGGAATGAGTTTTCATGCAAAAACTGTCTATTTCAACTAACTTTGTCCATCCAAAACGAACTTTGTACTTTGCTATGAAGTTCCACCAGGAATGAGTTTTCATGCAAAAACTGTCTATTTGAACTAACTTTGTCCATCCAAAACGAACTTTGTACTTTGCTATGAAGTTCCACCAGGAATGAGTTTTCATGCATAAACTGTCTATTTCAACTAAATTGATCCATCCAAAACGAACTTTGTACTTTGCTATGAAGTTCCACCAGGAATGAGTTTTCATGCAAAAACTGTCTATTTCAACTAACTTTGTCCATCCAAAACGAACTTTGTACTTTGCTATGAAGTTCCACCAGGAATGAGTTTTCATGCAAAAACTGTCTATTTCAACTAACTTTGTCCATCCAAAACGAACTTTGTACTTTGCTATGAAGTTCCACCAGGAATGAGTTTTCATGCAAAAACTGTCTATTTCAACTAACTTTGTCCATCCAAAACGAACTTTGTACTTTGCTATGAAGTTCCACCAGGAATGAGTTTTTATGCAAAAACTGTCTATTTCAACTAAATTGATCCATCCAAAACGAACTTTGTACTTTGCTATGAAGTTCCACCAGGAATGAGTTTTCATGCAAAAACTGTCTATTTCAACTAACTTTGTCCATCCAAAACGAACTTTGTACTTTGCTATGAAGTTCCACCAGGAATGAGTTTTCATGCAAAAACTGTCTATTTCAACTAACTTTGTCCATCCAAAACGAACTTTGTACTTTGCTATGAAGTTCCACCAGGAATGAGTTTTCATGCAAAAACTGTCTATTTGAACTAACTTTGTCCATCCAAAACGAACTTTGTACTTTGCTATGAAGTTCCACCAGGAATGAGTTTTCATGCAAAAACTGTCTATTTCAACTGAAATCGTCCATCCAAAACGAACTTTGTACTTTGCTATGAAGTTCCACCAGGAATGAGTTTTTATGCAAAAACTGTCTATTTCAACTAAATTGATCCATCCAAAACGAACTTTGTACTTTGCTATGAAGTTCCACCAGGAATGAGTTTTCATGCATAAACTGTCTATTTCAACTAAATTGATCCATCCAAAACGAACTTTGTACTTTGCTATGAAGTTCCACCAGGAATGAGTTTTTATGCAAAAACTGTCTATTTCAACTAAATTGATCCATCCAAAACGAACTTTGTACTTTGCTATGAAGTTCCACCAGGAATGAGTTTTCATGCATAAACTGTCTATTTCAACTAAATTGATCCATCCAAAACGAACTTTGTACTTTGCTATGAAGTTCCACCAGGAATGAGTTTTCATGCAAAAACTGTCTATTTCAACTAACTTTGTCCATCCAAAACGAACTTTGTACTTTGCTATGAAGTTCCACCAGGAATGAGTTTTCATGCAAAAACTGTCTATTTGAACTAACTTTGTCCATCCAAAACGAACTTTGTACTTTGCTATGAAGTTCCACCAGGAATGAGTTTTTATGCAAAAACTGTCTATTTCAACTAAATTGATCCATCCAAAACGAACTTTGTACTTTGCTATGAAGTTCCACCAGGAATGAGTTTTCATGCAAAAACTGTCTATTTGAACTAACTTTGTCCATCCAAAACGAACTTTGTACTTTGCTATGAAGTTCCACCAGGAATGAGTTTTCATGCATAAACTGTCTATTTCAACTAAATTGATCCATCCAAAACGAACTTTGTACTTTGCTATGAAGTTCCACCAGGAATGAGTTTTCATGCATAAACTGTCTATTTCAACTAAATTGATCCATCCAAAACGAACTTTGTACTTTGCTATGAAGTTCCACCAGGAATGAGTTTTCATGCAAAAACTGTCTATTTCAACTTAAATCGTCCATCCAAAACGAACTTTGTACTTTGCTATGAAGTTCCACCAGGAATGAGTTTTTATGCAAAAACTGTCTATTTCAACTAAATTGATCCATCCAAAACGAACTTTGTACTTTGCTATGAAGTTCCACCAGGAATGAGTTTTCATGCATAAACTGTCTATTTCAACTAAATTGATCCATCCAAAACGAACTTTGTACTTTGCTATGAAGTTCCACCAGGAATGAGTTTTCATGCAAAAACTGTCTATTTCAACTAAATTGATCCATCCAAAACGAACTTTGTACTTTGCTATGAAGTTCCACCAGGAATGAGTTTTCATGCAAAAACTGTCTATTTCAACTAACTTTGTCCATCCAAAACGAACTTTGTACTTTGCTATGAAGTTCCACCAGGAATGAGTTTTCATGCAAAAACTGTCTATTTGAACTAACTTTGTCCATCCAAAACGAACTTTGTACTTTGCTATGAAGTTCCACCAGGAATGAGTTTTCATGCATAAACTGTCTATTTCAACTAAATTGATCCATCCAAAACGAACTTTGTACTTTGCTATGAAGTTCCACCAGGAATGAGTTTTCATGCAAAAACTGTCTATTTGAACTAACTTTGTCCATCCAAAACGAACTTTGTACTTTGCTATGAAGTTCCACCAGGAATGAGTTTTCATGCATAAACTGTCTATTTCAACTAAATTGATCCATCCAAAACGAACTTTGTACTTTGCTATGAAGTTCCACCAGGAATGAGTTTTCATGCAAAAACTGTCTATTTCAACTTAAATCGTCCATCCAAAACGAACTTTGTACTTTGCTATGAAGTTCCACCAGGAATGAGTTTTTATGCAAAAACTGTCTATTTCAACTAAATTGATCCATCCAAAACGAACTTTGTACTTTGCTATGAAGTTCCACCAGGAATGAGTTTTCATGCAAAAACTGTCTATTTCAACTAACTTTGTCCATCCAAAACGAACTTTGTACTTTGCTATGAAGTTCCACCAGGAATGAGTTTTCATGCAAAAACTGTCTATTTGAACTAACTTTGTCCATCCAAAACGAACTTTGTACTTTGCTATGAAGTTCCACCAGGAATGAGTTTTCATGCATAAACTGTCTATTTCAACTAAATTGATCCATCCAAAACGAACTTTGTACTTTGCTATGAAGTTCCACCAGGAATGAGTTTTCATGCAAAAACTGTCTATTTCAACTAACTTTGTCCATCCAAAACGAACTTTGTACTTTGCTATGAAGTTCCACCAGGAATGAGTTTTCATGCAAAAACTGTCTATTTCAACTTAAATCGTCCATCCAAAACGAACTTTGTACTTTGCTATGAAGTTCCACCAGGAATGAGTTTTTATGCAAAAACTGTCTATTTCAACTAAATTGATCCATCCAAAACGAACTTTGTACTTTGCTATGAAGTTCCACCAGGAATGAGTTTTCATGCAAAAACTGTCTATTTCAACTAACTTTGTCCATCCAAAACGAACTTTGTACTTTGCTATGAAGTTCCACCAGGAATGAGTTTTCATGCAAAAACTGTCTATTTCAACTAACTTTGTCCATACAAAACGAACTTTGTACTTTGCTATGAAGTTCCACCAGGAATGAGTTTTCATGCAAAAACTGTCTATTTCAACTAACTTTGTCCATCCAAAACGAACTTTGTACTTTGCTATGAAGTTCCACCAGGAATGAGTTTTTATGCAAAAACTGTCTATTTCAACTAAATTGATCCATCCAAAACGAACTTTGTACTTTGCTATGAAGTTCCACCAGGAATGAGTTTTCATGCAAAAACTGTCTATTTCAACTAACTTTGTCCATCCAAAACGAACTTTGTACTTTGCTATGAAGTTCCACCAGGAATGAGTTTTCATGCAAAAACTGTCTATTTGAACTAACTTTGTCCATCCAAAACGAACTTTGTACTTTGCTATGAAGTTCCACCAGGAATGAGTTTTCATGCATAAACTGTCTATTTCAACTAAATTGATCCATCCAAAACGAACTTTGTACTTTGCTATGAAGTTCCACCAGGAATGAGTTTTTATGCAAAAACTGTCTATTTCAACTAAATTGATCCATCCAAAACGAACTTTGTACTTTGCTATGAAGTTCCACCAGGAATGAGTTTTCATGCAAAAACTGTCTATTTCAACTAACTTTGTCCATCCAAAACGAACTTTGTACTTTGCTATGAAGTTCCACCAGGAATGAGTTTTCATGCAAAAACTGTCTATTTGAACTAACTTTGTCCATCCAAAACGAACTTTGTACTTTGCTATGAAGTTCCACCAGGAATGAGTTTTCATGCATAAACTGTCTATTTCAACTAAATTGATCCATCCAAAACGAACTTTGTACTTTGCTATGAAGTTCCACCAGGAATGAGTTTTCATGCAAAAACTGTCTATTTCAACTAACTTTGTCCATCCAAAACGAACTTTGTACTTTGCTATGAAGTTCCACCAGGAATGAGTTTTCATGCAAAAACTGTCTATTTGAACTAACTTTGTCCATCCAAAACGAACTTTGTACTTTGCTATGAAGTTCCACCAGGAATGAGTTTTCATGCAAAAACTGTCTATTTCAACTTAAATCGTCCATCCAAAACGAACTTTGTACTTTGCTATGAAGTTCCACCAGGAATGAGTTTTTATGCAAAAACTGTCTATTTCAACTAAATTGATCCATCCAAAACGAACTTTGTACTTTGCTATGAAGTTCCACCAGGAATGAGTTTTCATGCATAAACTGTCTATTTCAACTAAATTGATCCATCCAAAACGAACTTTGTACTTTGCTATGAAGTTCCACCAGGAATGAGTTTTTATGCAAAAACTGTCTATTTCAACTAAATTGATCCATCCAAAACGAACTTTGTACTTTGCTATGAAGTTCCACCAGGAATGAGTTTTCATGCATAAACTGTCTATTTCAACTAAATTGATCCATCCAAAACGAACTTTGTACTTTGCTATGAAGTTCCACCAGGAATGAGTTTTCATGCAAAAACTGTCTATTTCAACTAACTTTGTCCATCCAAAACGAACTTTGTACTTTGCTATGAAGTTCCACCAGGAATGAGTTTTCATGCAAAAACTGTCTATTTGAACTAACTTTGTCCATCCAAAACGAACTTTGTACTTTGCTATGAAGTTCCACCAGGAATGAGTTTTCATGCATAAACTGTCTATTTCAACTAAATTGATCCATCCAAAACGAACTTTGTACTTTGCTATGAAGTTCCACCAGGAATGAGTTTTCATGCAAAAACTGTCTATTTCAACTAACTTTGTCCATCCAAAACGAACTTTGTACTTTGCTATGAAGTTCCACCAGGAATGAGTTTTCATGCAAAAACTGTCTATTTGAACTAACTTTGTCCATCCAAAACGAACTTTGTACTTTGCTATGAAGTTCCACCAGGAATGAGTTTTCATGCAAAAACTGTCTATTTCAACTTAAATCGTCCATCCAAAACGAACTTTGTACTTTGCTATGAAGTTCCACCAGGAATGAGTTTTTATGCAAAAACTGTCTATTTCAACTAAATTGATCCATCCAAAACGAACTTTGTACTTTGCTATGAAGTTCCACCAGGAATGAGTTTTTATGCAAAAACTGTCTATTTCAACTAAATTGATCCATCCAAAACGAACTTTGTACTTTGCTATGAAGTTCCACCAGGAATGAGTTTTCATGCAAAAACTGTCTATTTCAACTAACTTTGTCCATCCAAAACGAACTTTGTACTTTGCTATGAAGTTCCACCAGGAATGAGTTTTCATGCAAAAACTGTCTATTTGAACTAACTTTGTCCATCCAAAACGAACTTTGTACTTTGCTATGAAGTTCCACCAGGAATGAGTTTTCATGCATAAACTGTCTATTTCAACTAAATTGATCCATCCAAAACGAACTTTGTACTTTGCTATGAAGTTCCACCAGGAATGAGTTTTCATGCAAAAACTGTCTATTTCAACTTAAATCGTCCATCCAAAACGAACTTTGTACTTTGCTATGAAGTTCCACCAGGAATGAGTTTTTATGCAAAAACTGTCTATTTCAACTAAATTGATCCATCCAAAACGAACTTTGTACTTTGCTATGAAGTTCCACCAGGAATGAGTTTTCATGCAAAAACTGTCTATTTCAACTAACTTTGTCCATCCAAAACGAACTTTGTACTTTGCTATGAAGTTCCACCAGGAATGAGTTTTCATGCAAAAACTGTCTATTTGAACTAACTTTGTCCATCCAAAACGAACTTTGTACTTTGCTATGAAGTTCCACCAGGAATGAGTTTTCATGCAAAAATTATCTATTTCAACTAACTTTGTCCATCCAAAACGAACTTTGTACTTTGCTATGAAGTTCCACCAGGAATGAGTTTTCATGCAAAAACTGTCTATTTCAACTTAAATCGTCCATCCAAAACGAACTTTGTACTTTGCTATGAAGTTCCACCAGGAATGAGTTTTTATGCAAAAACTGTCTATTTCAACTAAATTGATCCATCGAAAACGAACTTTGTACTTTGCTATGAAGTTCCACCAGGAATGAGTTTTTATGCAAAAACTGTCTATTTCAACTAAATTGATCCATCCAAAACGAACTTTGTACTTTGCTATGAAGTTCCACCAGGAATGAGTTTTCATGCAAAAATTATCTATTTCAACTAACTTTGTCCATCCAAAACGAACTTTGTACTTTGCTATGAAGTTCCACCAGGAATGAGTTTTCATGCAAAAACTGTCTGTTTCAACTTAATTCGTCCATCCAAAACGAACTTTGTACTTTGCTATGAAGTTCCACCAGGAATGAGTTTTCATGCAAAAACTGTCTATTTCAACTAACTTTGTCCATCCAAAACGAACTTTGTACTTTACTATGAAGTTCCACCAGGAATGAGTTTTCATGCAAAAACTGTCTATTTCAACTAACTTTGTCCATCCAAAACGAACTTTGTACTTTGCTATGAAGTTCCACCAGGAATGAGTTTTCATGCAAAAACTGTCTATTTCAACTAACTTTGTCCATCCAAAACGAACTTTGTACTTTGCTATGAAGTTCCACCAGGAATGAGTTTTCATGCAAAAACTGTCTATTTCAACTAACTTTGTCCATCCAAAACGAACTTTGTACTTTGCTATGAAGTTCCACCAGGAATGAGTTTTCATGCAAAAACTGTCTATTTCAACTAACTTTGTCCATCCAAAACGAACTTTGTACTTTGCTATGAAGTTCCACCAGGAATGAGTTTTCATGCAAAAACTGTCTATTTCAACTAACTTTGTCCATCCAAAACGAACTTTGTACTTTACTATGAAGTTCCACCAGGAATGAGTTTTCATACAAAAACTGTCTATTTCAACTTACTTCGTCCATCCAAAACGAACTTTGTACTTTGCTATGAAGTTCCACCAGGAATGAGTTTTTATGCAAAAACTGTCTATTTCAACTAACTTTGTCCATCCAAAACGAACTTTGTACTTTGCTATGAAGTTCCACCAGGAATGAGTTTTCATGCAAAAACTGTCTATTTGAACTAACTTTGTCCATCCAAAACGAACTTTGTACTTTGCTATGAAGTTCCACCAGGAATGAGTTTTCATGCATAAACTGTCTATTTCAACTAAATTGATCCATCCAAAACGAACTTTGTACTTTGCTATGAAGTTCCACCAGGAATGAGTTTTCATGCAAAAACTGTCTATTTCAACTTAAATCGTCCATCCAAAACGAACTTTGTACTTTGCTATGAAGTTCCACCAGGAATGAGTTTTTATGCAAAAACTGTCTATTTCAACTAAATTGATCCATCCAAAACGAACTTTGTACTTTGCTATGAAGTTCCACCAGGAATGAGTTTTCATGCAAAAACTGTCTATTTCAACTAACTTTGTCCATCCAAAACGAACTTTGTACTTTGCTATGAAGTTCCACCAGGAATGAGTTTTCATGCAAAAACTGTCTATTTCAACTTAAATCGTCCATCCAAAACGAACTTTGTACTTTGCTATGAAGTTCCACCAGGAATGAGTTTTTATGCAAAAACTGTCTATTTCAACTAAATTGATCCATCGAAAACGAACTTTGTACTTTGCTATGAAGTTCCACCAGGAATGAGTTTTTATGCAAAAACTGTCTATTTCAACTAAATTGATCCATCCAAAACGAACTTTGTACTTTGCTATGAAGTTCCACCAGGAATGAGTTTTCATGCAAAAATTATCTATTTCAACTAACTTTGTCCATCCAAAACGAACTTTGTACTTTGCTATGAAGTTCCACCAGGAATGAGTTTTCATGCAAAAACTGTCTATTTCAACTTAATTCGTCCATCCAAAACGAACTTTGTACTTTGCTATGAAGTTCCACCAGGAATGAGTTTTCATGCAAAAACTGTCTATTTCAACTAACTTTGTCCATCCAAAACGAACTTTGTACTTTACTATGAAGTTCCACCAGGAATGAGTTTTCATGCAAAAACTGTCTATTTCAACTAACTTTGTCCATCCAAAACGAACTTTGTACTTTGCTATGAAGTTCCACCAGGAATGAGTTTTCATGCAAAAACTGTCTATTTCAACTAACTTTGTCCATCCAAAACGAACTTTGTACTTTGCTATGAAGTTCCACCAGGAATGAGTTTTCATGCAAAAACTGTCTATTTCAACTAACTTTGTCCATCCAAAACGAACTTTGTACTTTGCTATGAAGTTCCACCAGGAATGAGTTTTCATGCAAAAACTGTCTATTTCAACTAACTTTGTCCATCCAAAACGAACTTTGTACTTTGCTATGAAGTTCCACCAGGAATGAGTTTTCATGCAAAAACTGTCTATTTCAACTAACTTTGTCCATCCAAAACGAACTTTGTACTTTGCTATGAAGTTCCACCAGGAATGAGTTTTCATGCAAAAATTATCTATTTCAACTAACTTTGTCCATCCAAAACGAACTTTGTACTTTGCTATGAAGTTCCACCAGGAATGAGTTTTCATGCAAAAACTGTCTATTTCAACTTAATTCGTCCATCCAAAACGAACTTTGTACTTTGCTATGAAGTTCCACCAGGAATGAGTTTTCATGCAAAAACTGTCTATTTCAACTAACTTTGTCCATCCAAAACGAACTTTGTACTTTACTATGAAGTTCCACCAGGAATGAGTTTTCATGCAAAAACTGTCTATTTCAACTAACTTTGTCCATCCAAAACGAACTTTGTACTTTGCTATGAAGTTCCACCAGGAATGAGTTTTCATGCAAAAACTGTCTATTTCAACTAACTTTGTCCATCCAAAACGAACTTTGTACTTTGCTATGAAGTTCCACCAGGAATGAGTTTTCATGCAAAAACTGTCTATTTCAACTAACTTTGTCCATCCAAAACGAACTTTGTACTTTGCTATGAAGTTCCACCAGGAATGAGTTTTCATGCAAAAACTGTCTATTTCAACTAACTTTGTCCATCCAAAACGAACTTTGTACTTTGCTATGAAGTTCCACCAGGAATGAGTTTTCATGCAAAAACTGTCTATTTCAACTAACTTTGTCCATCCAAAACGAACTTTGTACTTTACTATGAAGTTCCACCAGGAATGAGTTTTCATACAAAAACTGTCTATTTCAACTTAATTCGTCCATCCAAAACGAACTTTGTACTTTGCTATGAAGTTCCACCAGGAATGAGTTTTTATGCAAAAACTGTCTATTTCAACTAACTTTGTCCATCCAAAACGAACTTTGTACTTTGCTATGAAGTTCCACCAGGAATGAGTTTTCATGCAAAAACTGTCTATTTCAACTAACTTTGTCCATCCAAAACGAACTTTGTACTTTGCTATGAAGTTCCACCAGGAATGAGTTTTCATGCAAAAACTGTCTATTTCAACTTAATTCGTCCATCCAAAACGAACTTTGTACTTTGCTATGAAGTTCCACCAGGAATGAGTTTTCATGCAAAAACTGTCTATTTCAACTAACTTTGTCCATCCAAAACGAACTTTGTACTTTGCTATGAAGTTCCACCAGGAATGAGTTTTCATGCAAAAACTGTCTATTTCAACTAAATTGATCCATCCAAAACGAACTTTGTACTTTGCTATGAAGTTCCACCAGGAATGAGTTTTTATGCAAAAACTGTCTATTTCAACTAACTTTGTCCATCCAAACCGAACTTTGTACTTTGCTATGAAGTTCCACCAGGAATGAGTTTTCATGCAAAAACTGTCTATTTCAACTTAATTCGTCCATCCAAAACGAACTTTGTACTTTGCTATGAAGTTCCACCAGGAATGAGTTTTCATGCAAAAACTGTCTATTTGAACTAACTTTGTCCATCCAAAACGAACTTTGTACTTTGCTATGAAGTTCCACCAGGAATGAGTTTTCATGCAAAAACTGTCTATTTCAACTAACTTTGTCCATCCAAAACGAACTTTGTACTTTGCTATGAAGTTCCACCAGGAATGAGTTTTCATGCAAAAACTGTCTATTTCAACTAACTTTGTCCATCCAAAACGAACTTTGTACTTTGCTATGAAGTTCCACCAGGAATGAGTTTTTATGCAAAAACTGTCTATTTCAACTTAATTCGTCCATCCAAAACGAACTTTGTACTTTGCTATGAAGTTCCACCAGGAATGAGTTTTCATGCAAAAATTATCTATTTCAACTAACTTTGTCCATCCAAAACGAACTTTGTACTTTGCTATGAAGTTCCACCAGGAATGAGTTTTCATGCAAAAACTGTCTATTTCAACTAACTTTGTCCATCCTAAACGAACTTTGTACTTTGCTATGAAGTTCCACCAGGAATGAGTTTTCATGCAAAAACTGTCTATTTCAACTAACTTTGTCCATCCAAAACGAACTTTGTACTTTGCTATGAAGTTCCACCAGGAATGAGTTTTTATGCAAAAACTGTCTATTTCAACTTAATTCGTCCATCCAAAACGAACTTTGTACTTTGCTATGAAGTTCCACCAGGAATGAGTTTTCATGCAAAAACTGTCTATTTCAACTTAATTCGTCCATCCAAAACGAACTTTGTACTTTGCTATGAAGTTCCACCAGGAATGAGTTTTTATGCAAAAACTGTCTATTTCAACTAACTTTGTAAATCCAAAACGAACTTTGTACTTTGCTATGAAGTTCCACCTGGAATGAGTTTTCATGCAAAAACTGTCTATTTCAACTAACTTTGTCCATCCAAAACGAACTTTGTACTTTACTATGAAGTTCCACCAGGAATGAGTTTTCATACAAAAACTGTCTATTTCAACTTAATTCGTCCATCCAAAACGAACTTTGTACTTTGCTATGAAGTTCCACCAGGAATGAGTTTTTATGCAAAAACTGTCTATTTCAACTAACTTTGTCCATCCAAAACGAACTTTGTACTTTGCTATGAAGTTCCACCAGGAATGAGTTTTCATGCAAAAACTGTCTATTTCAACTAACTTTGTCCATCCAAAACGAACTTTGTACTGTGCTATGAAGTTCCACCAGGAATGAGTTTTCATGCAAAAACTGTCTATTTCAACTTAATTCGTCCATCCAAAACGAACTTTGTACTTTGCTATGAAGTTCCACCAGGAATGAGTTTTCATGCAAAAACTGTCTATTTCAACTAACTTTGTCCATCCAAAACGAACTTTGTACTTTGCTATGAAGTTCCACCAGGAATGAGTTTTCATGCAAAAACTGTCTATTTCAACTAACTTTGTCCATCCAAAACGAACTTTGTACTTTGCTATGAAGTTCCACCAGGAATGAGTTTTCATGCAAAAACTGTCTATTTCAACTAACTTTGTCCATCCAAAACGAACTTTGTACTTTGCTATGATGTTTCATGCAAAAACTGTCTATTTCAACTAACTTTGTCCATCCAAAACGAACTTTGTACTTTGCTATGAAGTTCCACCAGGAATGAGTTTTCATGCAAAAACTGTCTATTTCAACTAACTTTGTCCATCCAAAACGAACTTTGTACTTTGCTATGAAGTTCCACCAGGAATGAGTTTTTATGCAAAAACTGTCTATTTCAACTTAATTCGTCCATCCAAAACGAACTTTGTACTTTGCTATGAAGTTCCACCAGGAATGAGTTTTCATGCAAAAACTGTCTATTTCAACTTAATTCGTCCATCCAAAACGAACTTTGTACTTTGCTATGAAGTTCCACCAGGAATGAGTTTTTATGCAAAAACTGTCTATTTCAACTAACTTTGTCCATCCAAAACGAACTTTGTACTTTACTATGAAGTTCCACCAGGAATGAGTTTTCATACAAAAACTGTCTATTTCAACTAACTTTGTCCATCCAAAACGAACTTTGTACTTTACTATGAAGTTCCACCAGGAATGAGTTTTCATACAAAAACTGTCTATTTCAACTTAATTCGTCCATCCAAAACGAACTTTGTACTTTGCTATGAAGTTCCACCAGGAATGAGTTTTCATGCAAAAACTGTCTATTTCAACTAACTTTGTCCTTCCAAAACGAACTTTGTACTTTACTATGAAGTTCCACCAGGAATGAGTTTTCATACAAAAACTGTCTATTTCAACTTAATTCGTCCATCCAAAACGAACTTTGTACTTTACTATGAAGTTCCACCAGGAATGAGTTTTCATACAAAAACTGTCTATTTCAACTTAATTCGTCCATCCAAAACGAACTTTGTACTTTGCTATGAAGTTCCACCTGGAATGAGTTTTCATGCAAAAACTGTCTATTTCAACTAACTTTGTCCATCCAAAACGAACTTTGTACTTTACTATGAAGTTCCACCAGGAATGAGTTTTCATACAAAAACTGTCTATTTCAACTTAATTCGTCCATCCAAAACGAACTTTGTACTTTGCTATGAAGTTCCACCAGGAATGAGTTTTCATGCAAAAACTGTCTATTTCAACTAACTTTGTCCATCCAAAACGAACTTTGTACTTTACTATGAAGTTCCACCAGGAATGAGTTTTCATACAAAAACTGTCTATTTCAACTAACTTTGTCCATCCAAAACGAACTTTGTACTTTACTATGAAGTTCCACCAGGAATGAGTTTTCATGCAAAAACTGTCTATTTCAACTTAATTCGTCCATCCAAAACGAACTTTGTACTTTGCTATGAAGTTCCACCAGGAATGAGTTTTCATGCAAAAACTGTCTATTTCAACTAACTTTGTCCATCTAAAACGAACTTTGTTCTTTGCTATGAAGTTCCACCAGGAATGAGTTTTCATGCAAAAACTGTCTATTTCAACTAACTTTGTCCATCCAAAACGAACTTTGTTCTTTGCTATGAAGTTCCACCAGGAATGAGTTTTCATGCAAAAACTGTCTATTTCAACTAATTTTGTCCATCCAAAACGAACTTTGTACTTTGCTATGAAGTTCCACCAGGAATGAGTTTTCATGCAAAAACTGTCTATTTCAACTAAATTGATCCATCCAAAACGAACTTTGTACTTTGCTATGAAGTTCCACCAGGAATGAGTTTTTATGCAAAAACTGTCTATTTCAACTTAATTCGTCCATCCAAAACGAACTTTGTACTTTGCTATGAAGTTCCACCAGGAATGAGTTTTTATGCAAAAACTGTCTATTTCAACTAAATTGATCCATCCAAAACGAACTTTGTACTTTGCTATGAAGTTCCACCTGGAATGAGTTTTCATGCAAAAACTGTCTATTTCAACTAACTTTGTCCATCCAAAACGAACTTTGTACTTTACTATGAAGTTCCACCAGGAATGAGTTTTCATACAAAAACTGTCTATTTCAACTAACTTTGTCCATCCAAAACAAACTTTGTACTTTGCTATGAAGTTCCACCAGGAATGAGTTTTCATGCAAAAACTGTCTATTTCAACTAAATTGATCCATCCAAAACGAACTTTGTACTTTGCTATGAAGTTCCACCAGGAATGAGTTTTTATGCAAAAACTGTCTATTTCAACTAAATTGATCCATCCAAAACGAACTTTGTACTTTACTATGAAGTTCCACCTGGAATGAGTTTTCATGCAAAAACTGTCTATTTCAACTAACTTTGTCCATCCAAAACAAACTTTGTACTTTGCTATGAAGTTCCACCAGGAATGAGTTTTCATGCAAAAACTGTCTATTTCAACTAACTTTGTCCATCCAAAACGAACTTTGTACTTTGCTATGAAGTTCCACCAGGAATGAGTTTTCATGCAAAAACTGTCTATTTCAACTAAATTGATCCATCCAAAACGAACTTTGTACTTTGCTATGAAGTTCCACCAGGAATGAGTTTTCATGCAAAAACTGTCTATTTCAACTTAATTCGTCCATCCAAAACGAACTTTGTACTTTGCTATGAAGTTCCACCAGGAATGAGTTTTTATGCAAAAACTGTCTATTTCAACTAAATTGATCCATCCAAAACGAACTTTGTACTTTGCTATGAAGTTCCACCTGGAATGAGTTTTCATGCAAAAACTGTCTATTTCAACTAACTTTGTCCATCCAAAACGAACTTTGTACTTTACTATGAAGTTCCACCAGGAATGAGTTTTCATACAAAAACTGTCTATTTAAACTTAATTCGTCCATCCAAAACGAACTTTGTACTTTGCTATGAAGTTCCACCAGGAATGAGTTTTTATGCAAAAACTGTCTATTTCAACTAACTTTGTCCATCCAAAACGAACTTTGTACTTTGCTATGAAGTTCCACCAGGAATGAGTTTTCATGCAAAAACTGTCTATTTCAACTAACTTTGTCCATCCAAAACGAACTTTGTACTTTGCTATGAAGTTCCACCAGGAATGAGTTTTCATGCAAAAACTGTCTATTTCAACTTAATTCGTCCATCCAAAACGAACTTTGTACTTTGCTATGAAGTTCCACCAGGAATGAGTTTTCATGCAAAAACTGTCTATTTCAACTAAATTGATCCATCCAAAACGAACTTTGTACTTTGCTATGAAGTTCCACCAGGAATGAGTTTTCATGCAAAAACTGTCTATTTCAACTAACTTTGTCCATCCAAAACGAACTTTGTACTTTGCTATGAAGTTCCACCAGGAATGAGTTTTCATGCAAAAACTGTCTATTTCAACTAAATTGATCCATCCAAAACGAACTTTGTACTTTGCTATGAAGTTCCACCAGGAATGAGTTTTTATGCAAAAACTGTCTATTTCAACTAACTTTGTCCATCCAAAACGAACTTTGTACTTTGCTATGAAGTTCCACCAGGAATGAGTTTTCATGCAAAAACTGTCTATTTCAACTTAATTCGTCCATCCAAAACGAACTTTGTACTTTGCTATGAAGTTCCACCAGGAATGAGTTTTCATGCAAAAACTGTCTATTTCAACTTAATTCGTCCATCCAAAACGAACTTTGTACTTTGCTATGAAGTTCCACCAGGAATGAGTTTTCATGCAAAAACTGTCTATTTCAACTAACTTTGTCCATCCAAAACGAACTTTGTACTTTGCTATGAAGTTCCACCAGGAATGAGTTTTCATGCAAAAACTGTCTATTTCAACTAACTTTGTCCATCCAAAACGAACTTTGTACTTTGCTATGAAGTTCCACCAGGAATGAGTTTTTATGCAAAAACTGTCTATTTCAACTAACTTTGTCCATCCAAAACGAACTTTGTACTTTGCTATGAAGTTCCACCAGGAATGAGTTTTCATGCAAAAACTGTCTATTTCAACTAACTTTGTCCATCCAAAACGAACTTTGTACTTTGCTATGAAGTTCCACCAGGAATGAGTTTTCATGCAAAAACTGTCTATTTCAACTAACTTTGTCCATCCAAAACGAACTTTGTACTTTGCTATGAAGTTCCACCAGGAATGAGTTTTCATGCAAAAACTGTCTATTTCAACTAACTTTGTCCATCCAAAACGAACTTTGTACTTTGCTATGAAGTTCCACCAGGAATGAGTTTTCATGCAAAAACTGTCTATTTCAACTAACTTTGTCCATCCAAAACGAACTTTGTACTTTGCTATGAAGTTCCACCAGGAATGAGTTTTTATGCAAAAACTGTCTATTTCAACTAAATTCGTCCATCCAAAACGAACTTTGTACTTTGCTATGAAGTTCCACCAGGAATGAGTTTTTATGCAAAAATTATCTATTTCAACTAACTTTGTCCATCCAAAACGAACTTTGTACTTTGCTATGAAGTTCCACCAGGAATGAGTTTTCATGCAAAAACTGTCTATTTTAACTAACTTTGTCCATCCTAAACGAACTTTGTACTTTGCTATGAAGTTCCACCAGGAATGAGTTTTCATGCAAAAACTGTCTATTTCAACTAACTTTGTCCATCCAAAACGAACTTTGTACTTTGCTATGAAGTTCCACCAGGAATGAGTTTTTATGCAAAAACTGTCTATTTCAACTTAATTCGTCCATCCAAAACGAACTTTGTACTTTGCTATGAAGTTCCACCAGGAATGAGTTTTCATGCAAAAACTGTCTATTTCAACTTAATTCGTCCATCCAAAACGAACTTTGTACTTTGCTATGAAGTTCCACCAGGAATGAGTTTTTATGCAAAAACTGTCTATTTCAACTAACTTTGTAAATCCAAAACGAACTTTGTACTTTGCTATGAAGTTCCACCTGGAATGAGTTTTCATGCAAAAACTGTCTATTTCAACTAACTTTGTCCATCCAAAACGAACTTTGTACTTTGCTATGAAGTTCCACCAGGAATGAGTTTTCATGCAAAAACTGTCTATTTCAACTAACTTTGTCCATCCAAAACGAACTTTGTACTTTGCTATGAAATTCCACCAGGAATGAGTTTTCATGCAAAAACTGTCTATTTCAACTTAATTCGTCCATCCAAAACGAACTTTGTACTTTGCTATGAAGTTCCACCAGGAATGAGTTTTCATGCAAAAACTGTCTATTTCAACTAACTTTGTCCATCCAAAACGAACTTTGTACTTTGCTATGAAGTTCCACCAGGAATGAGTTTTCATGCAAAAACTGTCTATTTCAACTAACTTTGTCCATCCAAAACGAACTTTGTACTTTGCTATGAAGTTCCACCAGGAATGAGTTTTCATGCAAAAACTGTCTATTTCAACTAACTTTGTCCATCCAAAACGAACTTTGTACTTTGCTATGAAGTTCCACCAGGAATGAGTTTTCATGCAAAAACTGTCTATTTCAACTAACTTTGTCCATCCAAAACGAACTTTGTACTTTGCTATGAAGTTCCACCAGGAATGAGTTTTCATGCAAAAACTGTCTATTTCAACTAACTTTGTCCATCCAAAACGAACTTTGTACTTTGCTATGAAGTTCCACCAGGAATGAGTTTTCATGCAAAAACTGTCTATTTCAACTTAATTCGTCCATCCAAAACGAACTTTGTACTTTGCTATGAAGTTCCACCAGGAATGAGTTTTCATGCAAAAACTGTCTATTTCAACTTAATTCGTCCATCTGATTCGAACTTTGTACTTTGCTATGAAGTTCCACCAGGAATGAGTTTTCATGCAAAAACTGTCTATTTCAACTAACTTTGTCCATCCAAAACGAACTTTGTACTTTGCTATGAAGTTCCACCAGGAATGAGTTTTCATGCAAAAACTGTCTATTTCAACTAACTTTGTCCATCCAAAACGAACTTTGTACTTTGCTATGAAGTTCCACCAGGAATGAGTTTTCATGCAAAAACTGTCTATTTCAACTAACTTTGTCCATCCAAAACGAACTTTGTACTTTGCTATGAAGTTCCACCAGGAATGAGTTTTCATGCAAAAACTGTCTATTTCAACTTAATTCGTCCATCCAAAACGAACTTTGTACTTTGCTATGAAGTTCCACCAGGAATGAGTTTTCATGCAAAAACTGTCTATTTCAACTAACTTTGTCCATCCAAAACGAACTTTGTACTTTGCTATGAAGTTCCACCAGGAATGAGTTTTCATGCAAAAACTGTCTATTTCAACTTAATTCGTCCATCCAAAACGAACTTTGTACTTTGCTATGAAGTTCCACCAGGAATGAGTTTTCATGCAAAAACTGTCTATTTCAACTTAATTCGTCCATCTGATTCGAACTTTGTACTTTGCTATGAAGTTCCACCAGGAATGAGTTTTCATGCAAAAACTGTCTATTTCAACTAACTTTGTCCATCCAAAACGAACTTTGTACTTTGCTATGAAGTTCCACCAGGAATGAGTTTTCATGCAAAAACTGTCTATTTCAACTAACTTTGTCCATCCAAAACGAACTTTGTACTTTGCTATGAAGTTCCACCAGGAATGAGTTTTCATGCAAAAACTGTCTATTTCAACTAACTTTGTCCATCCAAAACGAACTTTGTACTTTGCTATGAAGTTCCACCAGGAATGAGTTTTCATGCAAAAACTGTCTATTTCAACTTAATTCGTCCATCCAAAACGAACTTTGTACTTTGCTATGAAGTTCCACCAGGAATGAGTTTTCATGCAAAAACTGTCTATTTCAACTAAATTGATCCATCCAAAACGAACTTTGTACTTTGCTATGAAGTTCCACCAGGAATGAGTTTTTATGCAAAAACTGTCTATTTCAACTAACTTTGTCCATCCAAAACGAACTTTGTACTTTGCTATGAAGTTCCACCAGGAATGAGTTTTCATGCAAAAACTGTCTATTTCAACTTAATTCGTCCATCCAAAACGAACTTTGTACTTTGCTATGAAGTTCCACCAGGAATGAGTTTTCATGCAAAAACTGTCTATTTCAACTAACTTTGTCCATCCAAAACGAACTTTGTACTTTGCTATGAAGTTCCACCAGGAATGAGTTTTCATGCAAAAACTGTCTATTTCAACTAACTTTGTCCATCCAAAACGAACTTTGTACTTTGCTATGAAGTTCCACCAGGAATGAGTTTTTATGCAAAAACTGTCTATTTCAACTAACTTTGTCCATCCAAAACGAACTTTGTACTTTGCTATGAAGTTCCACCAGGAATGAGTTTTCATGCAAAAACTGTCTATTTCAACTAACTTTGTCCATCCAAAACGAACTTTGTACTTTGCTATGAAATTCCACCAGGAATGAGTTTTCATGCAAAAACTGTCTATTTCAACTTAATTCGTCCATCCAAAACGAACTTTGTACTTTGCTATGAAGTTCCACCAGGAATGAGTTTTCATGCAAGAACTGTCTATTTCAACTAACTTTGTCCATCCAAAACGAACTTTGTACTTTGCTATGAAGTTCCACCAGGAATGAGTTTTCATGCAAAAACTGTCTATTTCAACTAACTTTGTCCATCCAAAACGAACTTTGTACTTTGCTATGAAGTTCCACCAGGAATGAGTTTTCATGCAAAAACTGTCTATTTCAACTAAATTGATCCATCCAAAACGAACTTTGTACTTTGCTATGAAGTTCCACCAGGAATGAGTTTTTATGCAAAAACTGTCTATTTCAACTGACTTTGTCCATCCAAAACGAACTTTGTACTTTGCTATGAAGTTCCACCAGGAATGAGTTTTCATGCAAAAACTGTCTATTTCAACTAACTTTGTCCATCCAAAACAAACTTTGTACTTTGCTATGAAGTTCCACCAGGAATGAGTTTTCATGCAAAAACTGTCTATTTCAACTAACTTTGTCCATCCAAAACGAACTTTGTACTTTGCTATGAAGTTCCACCAGGAATGAGTTTTCATGCAAAAACTGTCTATTTCAACTAAATTGATCCATCCAAAACGAACTTTGTACTTTGCTATGAAGTTCCACCAGGAATGAGTTTTTATGCAAAAACTGTCTATTTCAACTAACTTTGTCCATCCAAAACGAACTTTGTACTTTGCTATGAAGTTCCACCAGGAATGAGTTTTCATGCAAAAACTGTCTATTTCAACTTAATTCGTCCATCCAAAACGAACTTTGTACTTTGCTATGAAGTTCCACCAGGAATGAGTTTTCATGCAAAAACTGTCTATTTCAACTAACTTTGTCCATCCAAAACGAACTTTGTACTTTGCTATGAAGTTCCACCAGGAATGAGTTTTCATGCAAAAACTGTCTATTTTAACTAACTTTGTCCATCCAAAACGAACTTTGTACTTTGCTATGAAGTTCCACCAGGAATGAGTTTTCATGCAAAAACTGTCTATTTCAACTAACTTTGTCCATCCAAAACGAACTTTGTACTTTGCTATGAAGTTCCACCAGGAATGAGTTTTCATGCAAAAACTGTCTATTTCAACTAACTTTGTCCATCCAAAACGAACTTTGTACTTTGCTATGAAGTTCCACCAGGAATGAGTTTTCATGCAAAAACTGTCTATTTCAACTAAATTGATCCATCCAAAACGAACTTTGTACTTTGCTATGAAGTTCCACCAGGAATGAGTTTTCATGCAAAAACTGTCTATTTCAACTAACTTTGTCCATCCAAAACGAACTTTGTACTTTGCTATTAAGTTCCACCAGGAATGAGTTTTCATGCAAAAACTGTCTATTTCAACTTAATTCGTCCATCCAAAACGAACTTTGTACTTTGCTATGAAGTTCCACCAGGAATGAGTTTTCATGCAAAAACTGTCTATTTCAACTAACTTTGTCCATCCAAAACGAACTTTGTACTTTGCTATGAAGTTCCACCAGGAATGAGTTTTCATGCAAAAACTGTCTATTTCAACTAACTTTGTCCATCCAAAACGAACTTTGTACTTTGCTATGAAGTTCCACCAGGAATGAGTTTTCATGCAAAAACTGTCTATTTCAACTAACTTTGTCCATCCAAAACGAACTTTGTACTTTGCTATGAAGTTCCACCAGGAATGAGTTTTCATGCAAAAACTGTCTATTTCAACTAACTTTGTCCATCCAAAACGAACTTTGTACTTTGCTATGAAGTTCCACCAGGAATGAGTTTTCATGCAAAAACTGTCTATTTCAACTAAATTGATCCATCCAAAACGAACTTTGTACTTTGCTATGAAGTTCCACCAGGAATGAGTTTTCATGCAAAAACTGTCTATTTCAACTAACTTTGTCCATCCAAAACGAACTTTGTACTTTGCTATGAAGTTCCACCAGGAATGAGTTTTCATGCAAAAACTGTCTTTTTCAACTAACTTTGTCCATCCAAAACGAACTTTGTACTTTGCTATGAAGTTCCACCAGGAATGAGTTTTCATGCAAAAACTGTCTATTTCAACTAACTTTGTCCATCCAAAACGAACTTTGTACTTTGCTATGAAGTTCCACCAGGAATGAGTTTTCATGCAAAAACTGTCTATTTCAACTAAATTGATCCATCCAAAACGAACTTTGTACTTTGCTATGAAGTTCCACCTGGAAGGAGTTTTCATGCAAAAACTGTCTATTTCAACTAACTTTGTCCATCCAAAACGAACTTTGTACTTTGCTATGAAGTTCCACCAGGAATGAGTTTTCATGCAAAAACTGGCTATTTCAACTAAATTGATCCATCCAAAACGAACTTTGTACTTTGCTATGAAGTTCCACCAGGAATGAGTTTTCATGCAAAAACTGTCTATTTCAACTAACTTTGTCCATCCAAAACGAACTTTGTACTTTGCTATGAAGTTCCACCAGGAATGAGTTTTCATGCAAAAACTGTCTATTTCAACTAACTTTGTCCATCCAAAACGAACTTTGTACTTTGCTATGAAGTTCCACCAGGAATGAGTTGTCATGCAAAAACTGTCTATTTCAACTAACTTTGTCCATCCAAAACGAACTTTGTACTTTGCTATGAAGTTCCACCAGGAATGAGTTTTCATGCAAAAACTGTCTATTTCAACTAAATTGATCCATCCAAAACGAACTTTGTACTTTGCTATGAAGTTCCACCAGGAATGAGTTTTCATGCAAAAACTGTCTATTTCAACTAACTTTGTCCATCCAAAACGAACTTTGCACTTTGCTATGAAGTTCCACCAGGAATGAGTTTTCATGCAAAAACTGTCTATTTCAACTAAATTGATCCATCCAAAACGAACTTTGTACTTTGCTATGAAGTTCCACCAGGAATGAGTTTTCATGCAAAAACTGTCTATTTCAACTAACTTTGTCCATCCAAAACGAACTTTGTACTTTGCTATGAAGTTCCACCAGGAATGAGTTTTTATGCAAAAACTGTCTATTTCAACTAACTTTGTCCATCCAAAACGAACTTTGTACTTTGCTATGAAGTTCCACCAGGAATGAGTTTTCATGCAAAAACTGTCTATTTCAACTAACTTTGTCCATCCAAAACGAACTTTGTACTTTGCTATGAAGTTCCACCAGGAATGAGTTTTCATGCAAAAACTGTCTATTTCAACTAACTTTGTCCATCCAAAACGAACTTTGTACTTTGCTATGAAGTTCCACCAGGAATGAGTTTTCATGCAAAAACTGTCTATTTCAACTGAATTGATCCATCCAAAACGAACTTTGTACTTTGCTATGAAGTTCCACCAGGAATGAGTTTTCATGCAAAAACTGTCTATTTCAACTAACTTTGTCCATCCAAAACGAACTTTGTACTTTGCTATGAAGTTCCACCAGGAATGAGTTTTTATGCAAAAACTGTCTATTTCAACTAAATTGATCCATCCAAAACGAACTTTGTACTTTGCTATGAAGTTCCACCAGGAATGAGTTTTCATGCAAAAACTGTCTATTTCAACTAACCTTGTCCATCCAAAACGAACTTTGTACTTTGCTATGAAGTTTCACCAGGAATGAGTTTTCATGCAAAAACTGTCTATTTCAACTAATTTTGTCCATCCAAAACGAACTTTGTACTTTGCTATGAAGTTCCACCAGGAATGAGTTTTCATGCAAAAACTGTCTATTTCAACTTAATTCGTCCATCCGATACGAACTTTGTACTTTGCTATGAAGTTCCACCAGGAATGAGTTTTCATGCAAAAACTGTCTATTTCAACTAACTTTGTCCATCCAAAACGAACTTTGTACTTTGCTATGAAGTTCCACCAGGAATGAGTTTTCATGCAAAAACTGTCTATTTCAACTAACTTTGTCCATCCAAAACAAACTTTGTACTTTGCTATGAAGTTCCACCAGGAATGAGTTTTCATGCAAAAACTGTCTATTTCAACTAACTTTGTCCATCCAAAACGAACTTTGTACTTTGCTATGAAGTTCCACCAGGAATGAGTTTTCATGCAAAAACTGTCTATTTCAACTAACTTTGTCCATCCAAAACGAACTTTGTACTTTGCTATGAAGTTCCACCAGGAATGAGTTTTCATGCAAAAACTGTCTATTTCAACTTAATTCGTCCATCCGATACGAACTTTGTACTTTGCTATGAAGTTCTACCAGGAATGAGTTTTCATGCAAGAACTGTCTATTTCAACTAACTTTGTCCATCCAAAACGAACTTTGTACTTTGCTATGAAGTTCCACCAGGAATGAGTTTTCATGCAAAAACTGTCTATTTCAACTAAATTGATCCATCCAAAACGAACTTTGTTCTTTGCTATGAAGTTCCACCAGGAATGAGTTTTCATGCAAAAACTGTCTATTTCAACTAACTTTGTCCATCCAAAACGAACTTTGTACTTTGCTATGAAGTTCCACCAGGAATGAGTTTTTATGCAAAAACTGTCTATTTCAACTAACTTTGTCCATCCAAAACGAACTTTGTACTTTGCTATGAAGTTCCACCAGGAATGAGTTTTCATGCAAAAACTGTCTATTTCAACTAACTTTGTCCATCCAAAACGAACTTTGTACTTTGCTATGAAGTTCCACCAGGAATGAGTTTTCATGCAAAAACTGTCTATTTCAACTTAATTCGTCCATCCGATACGAACTTTGTACTTTGCTATGAAGTTCTACCAGGAATGAGTTTTCATGCAAAAACTGTCTATTTCAACTAACTTTGTCCTTCCAAAACGAACTTTGTACTTTGCTATGAAGTTCCACCAGGAATGAGTTTTCATGCAAAAACTGTCTATTTCAACTAACTTTGTCCATCCAAAACGAACTTTGTACTTTGCTATGAAGTTCCACCAGGAATGAGTTTTTATGCAAAAACTGTCTATTTCAACTAACTTTGTCCATCCAAAACGAACTTTGTACTTTGCTATGAAGTTCCACCAGGAATGAGTTTTCATGCAAAAACTGTCTATTTCAACTAACTTTGTCCATCCAAAACGAACTTTGTACTTTGCTATGAAGTTCCACCAGGAATGAGTTTTCATGCAAAAACTGTCTATTTCAACTTAATTCGTCCATCCGATACGAACTTTGTACTTTGCTATGAAGTTCTACCAGGAATGAGTTTTCATGCAAGAACTGTCTATTTCAACTAACTTTGTCCATCCAAAACGAACTTTGTACTTTGCTATGAAGTTCCACCAGGAATGAGTTTTCATGCAAAAACTGTCTATTTCAACTAACTTTGTCCATCCAAAACGAACTTTGTACTTTGCTATGAAGTTCCACCAGGAATGAGTTTTCATGCAAAAACTGTCTATTTCAACTAACTTTGTCCATCTAAAACGAACTTTGTACTTTGCTATGAAGTTCCACCAGGAATGAGTTTTCATGCAAGAACTGTCTATTTCAACTAAATTGGTGCATCCGATACGAACTTTGTTCTTTGCTATGAAGTTCCACCAGGAATGAGTTTACATGCAAAAACTGTCTATTTCAACTAAATTGATCCATCCAAAACGAACTTTGTACTTTGCTATGAAGTTCTACCAGGAATGAGTTTTCATGCAAAAACTGTCTATTTTAACTAAATTCGTGCATCCGATACGAACTTTGTACTTTGCTATGAAGTTCCACCAGGAATGAGTTTTCATGCAAAAACTGTCTATTTTAACTAAATTGGTGCATCCGATACGAACTTTGTACTTTGCTATGAAGTTCCACCAGGAATGAGTTTTCATGCAAAAACTGTCTATTTCAACTAACTTTGTCCATCCAAAACGAACTTTGTACTTTGCTATGAAGTTCCACCAGGAATGAGTTTTCATGCAAAAACTGTCTATTTCAACTAACCTTGTCCATCCAAAACGAACTTTGTACTTTGCTATGAAGTTTCACCAGGAATGAGTTTTCATGCAAAAACTGTCTATTTCAACTAATTTTGTCCATCCAAAACGAACTTTGTACTTTGCTATGAAGTTCCACCAGGAATGAGTTTTCATGCAAAAACTGTCTATTTCAACTTAATTCGTCCATCCGATACGAACTTTGTACTTTGCTATGAAGTTCTACCAGGAATGAGTTTTCATGCAAGAACTGTCTATTTCAACTAACTTTGTCCATCCAAAACGAACTTTGTACTTTGCTATGAAGTTCCACCAGGAATGAGTTTTCATGCAAAAACTGTCTATTTCAACTAACTTTGTCCATCCAAAACGAACTTTGTACTTTGCTATGAAGTTCCACCAGGAATGAGTTTTCATGCAAAAACTGTCTATTTCAACTAATTTTGTCCATCCAAAACGAACTTTGTACTTTGCTATGAAGTTCCACCAGGAATGAGTTTTCATGCAAAAACTGTCTATTTCAACTAAATTGATCCATCCAAAACGAACTTTGTACTTTGCTATGAAGTTCCACCAGGAATGAGTTTTCATGCAAAAACTGTCTATTTCAACTAAATTGATCCATCCAAAACGAACTTTGTTCTTTGCTATGAAGTTCTACCAGGAATGAGTTTTCATGCAAAAACTGTCTATTTCAACTTAATTCGTCCATCCGATACGAACTTTGTACTTTGCTATGAAGTTCTACCAGGAATGAGTTTTCATGCAAGAACTGTCTTTTTCAACTAACTTTGTCCATCCAAAACGAACTTTGTACTTTGCTATGAAGTTCCACCAGGAATGAGTTTTCATGCAAAAACTGTCTATTTCAACTAACTTTGTCCATCCAAAACGAACTTTGTACTTTGCTATGAAGTTCCACCAGGAATGAGTTTTCATGCAAAAACTGTCTATTTCAACTAACTTTGTCCATCCAAAACGAACTTTGTACTTTGCTATGAAGTTCCACCAGGAATGAGTTTTCATGCAAAAACTGTCTATTTTAACTAAATTGATCCATCCAAAACGAACTTTGTACTTTGCTATGAAGTTCCACCAGGAATGAGTTTTCATGCAAGAACTGTCTATTTCAACTAACTTTGTCCATCCAAAACGAACTTTGTACTTTGCTATGAAGTTCCACCAGGAATGAGTTTTTATGCAAAAACTGTCTATTTCAACTAACTTTGTCCATCCAAAACGAACTTTGTACTTTGCTATGAAGTTCCACCAGGAATGAGTTTTCATGCAAAAACTGTCTATTTCAACTAAATTGATCCATCCAAAACGAACTTTGTACTTTGCTATGAAGTTCCACCAGGAATGAGTTTTTATGCAAAAACTGTCTATTTCAACTAACTTTGTCCATCCAAAACGAACTTTGTACTTTGCTATGAAGTTCCACCAGGAATGAGTTTTCATGCAAAAACTGTCTATTTCAACTAACTTTGTCCATCCAAAACGAACTTTGTACTTTGCTATGAAGTTCCACCAGGAATGAGTTTTCATGCAAAAACTGTCTATTTCAACTAACTTTGTCCATCCAAAACGAACTTTGTACTTTGCTATGAAGTTCCACCAGGAATGAGTTTTCATGCAAGAACTGTCTATTTCAACTAAATTGGTGCATCCGAGACGAACTTTGTTCTTTGCTATGAAGTTCCACCAGGAATGAGTTTTCATGCAAAAACTGTCTATTTCAACTAAATTGATCCATCCAAAACGAACTTTGTACTTTGCTATGAAGTTCTACCAGGAATGAGTTTTCATGCAAAAACTGTCTATTTCAACTAAATTGATCCATCCAAAACGAACTTTGTACTTTGCTATGAAGTTCTACCAGGAATGAGTTTTCATGCAAGAACTGTCTATTTCAACTAACTTTGTCCATCCAAAACGAACTTTGTACTTTGCTATGAAGTTCTACCAGGAATGAGTTTTCATGCAAGAACTGTCTATTTCAACTAACTTTGTCCATCCAAAACGAACTTTGTACTTTGCTATGAAGTTCCACCAGGAATGAGTTTTCATGCAAAAACTGTCTATTTCAACTAACTTTGTCCATCCAAAACGAACTTTGTACTTTGCTATGAAGTTCCACCAGGAATGAGTTTTCATGCAAAAACTGTCTATTTCAACTAACTTTGTCCATCCAAAACGAACTTTGTACTTTGCTATGAAGTTCCACCAGGAATGAGTTTTCATGCAAGAACTGTCTATTTCAACTAAATTGGTGCATCCGATACGAACTTTGTTCTTTGCTATGAAGTTCCACCAGGAATGAGTTTTCATGCAAAAACTGTCTATTTCAACTAAATTGATCCATCCAAAACGAACTTTGTACTTTGCTATGAAGTTCTACCAGGAATGAGTTTTCATGCAAAAACTGTCTATTTCAACTAAATTGATCCATCCAAAACGAACTTTGTACTTTGCTATGAAGTTCTACCAGGAATGAGTTTTCATGCAAAAACTGTCTATTTCAACTAACTTTGTCCATCCAAAACGAACTTTGTACTTTGCTATGAAGTTCCACCAGGAATGAGTTTTCATGCAAAAACTGTCTATTTCAACTAACTTTGTCCATCCAAAACGAACTTTGTACTTTGCTATGAAGTTCTACCAGGAATGAGTTTTCATGCAAAAACTGTCTATTTCAACTAAATTGATCCATCCAAAACGAACTTTGTACTTTGCTATGAAGTTCTACCAGGAATGAGTTTTCATGCAAAAACTGTCTATTTCAACTAACTTTGTCCATCCAAAACGAACTTTGTACTTTGCTATGAAGTTCTACCAGGAATGAGTTTTCATGCAAGAACTGTCTATTTCAACTAACTTTGTCCATCCAAAACGAACTTTGTACTTTGCTATGAAGTTCCACCAGGAATGAGTTTTCATGCAAGAACTGTCTATTTCAACTAAATTGGTGCATCCGATACGAACTTTGTTCTTTGCTATGAAGTTCCACCAGGAATGAGTTTTCATGCAAAAACTGTCTATTTCAACTAAATTGGTGCATCCGATACGAACTTTGTACTTTGCTATGAAGTTCTACCAGGAATGAGTTTTCATGCAAAAACTGTCTATTTCAACTAAATTGATCCATCCAAAACGAACTTTGTACTTTGCTATGAAGTTCTACCAGGAATGAGTTTTCATGCAAAAACTGTCTATTTCAACTAAATTGATCCATCCAAAACGAACTTTGTACTTTGCTATGAAGTTCTACCAGGAATGAGTTTTCATGCAAAAACTGTCTATTTCAACTAACTTTGTCCATCCAAAACGAACTTTGTACTTTGCTATGAAGTTCCACCAGGAATGAGTTTTCATGCAAAAACTGTCTATTTCAACTAACTTTGTCCATCCAAAACGAACTTTGTACTTTGCTATGAAGTTCCACCAGGAATGAGTTTTCATGCAAAAACTGTCTATTTCAACTAAATTGATCCATCCAAAACGAACTTTGTACTTTGCTATGAAGTTCCACCAGGAATGAGTTTTCATGCAAGAACTGTCTATTTCAACTAACTTTGTCCATCCAAAACGAACTTTGTACTTTGCTATGAAGTTCCACCAGGAATGAGTTTTTATGCAAAAACTGTCTATTTCAACTAACTTTGTCCATCCAAAACGAACTTTGTACTTTGCTATGAAGTTCCACCAGGAATGAGTTTTCATGCAAAAACTGTCTATTTCAACTAAATTGATCCATCCAAAACGAACTTTGTACTTTGCTATGAAGTTCCACCAGGAATGAGTTTTTATGCAAAAACTGTCTATTTCAACTAACTTTGTCCATCCAAAACGAACTTTGTACTTTGCTATGAAGTTCCACCAGGAATGAGTTTTCATGCAAAAACTGTCTATTTCAACTAACTTTGTCCATCCAAAACGAACTTTGTACTTTGCTATGAAGTTCCACCAGGAATGAGTTTTCATGCAAAAACTGTCTATTTCAACTAAATTGATCCATCCAAAACGAACTTTGTACTTTGCTATGAAGTTCCACCAGGAATGAGTTTTTATGCAAAAACTGTCTATTTCAACTAACTTTGTCCATCCAAAACGAACTTTGTACTTTGCTATGAAGTTCCACCAGGAATGAGTTTTCATGCAAAAACTGTCTATTTCAACTAACTTTGTCCATCCAAAACGAACTTTGTACTTTGCTATGAAGTTCCACCAGGAATGAGTTTTCATGCAAAAACTGTCTATTTCAACTAAATTGATCCATCCAAAACGAACTTTGTACTTTGCTATGAAGTTCCACCAGGAATGAGTTTTCATGCAAAAACTGTCTATTTGAACTAACTTTGTCCATCCAAAACGAACTTTGTACTTTGCTATGAAGTTCCACCAGGAATGAGTTTTTATGCAAAAACTGTCTATTTCAACTAACTTTGTCCATCTAAAACGAACTTTGTACTTTGCTATGAAGTTCCACCAGGAATGAGTTTTCATGCAAAAACTGTCTATTTCAACTAACTTTGTCTATCCAAAACGAACTTTGTACTTTGCTATGAAGTTCCACCAGGAATGAGTTTTCATGCAAAAACTGTCTATTTCAACTAACTTTGTCTATCCAAAACGAACTTTGTACTTTGCTATGAAGTTCCACCAGGAATGAGTTTTCATGCAAAAACTGTCTATTTCAACTAAATTGATCCATCCAAAACGAACTTTGTACTTTGCTATGAAGTTCCACCAGGAATGAGTTTTCATGCAAAAACTGTCTATTTCAACTAAATTGATCCATCCATAACGAACTTTGTACTTTGCTATGAAGTTCCACCAGGAATGAGTTTTCATACAAAAACTGTCTATTTCAACTTAATTCGTCCATCCAAAACGAACTTTGTACTTTGCTATGAAGTTCCACCAGGAATGAGTTTTCATGCAAAAACTGTCTATTTCAACTAACTTTGTCCATCCAAAACGAACTTTGTACTTTGCTATGAAGTTCCACCAGGAATGAGTTTTCATGCAAAAACTGTCTATTTCAACTAACTTTGTCCATCCAAAACGAACTTTGTACTTTGCTATGAAGTTCCACCAGGAATGAGTTTTTATGCAAAAACTGTCTATTTCAACTAACTTTGTCCATCTAAAACGAACTTTGTACTTTGCTATGAAGTTCCACCAGGAATGAGTTTTCATGCAAAAACTGTCTATTTCAACTTAATTCGTCCATCTGATTCGAACTTTGTACTTTGCTATGAAGTTCCACCAGGAATGAGTTTTCATACAAAAACTGTCTATTTCAACTTAATTCGTCCATCCAAAACGAACTTTGTACTTTGCTATGAAGTTCCACCAGGAATGAGTTTTCATGCAAAAACTGTCTATTTCAACTAACTTTGTCCATCCAAAACGAACTTTGTACTTTGCTATGAAGTTCTACCAGGAATGAGTTTTCATGCAAAAACTGTCTATTTCAACTAAATTGATCCATCTAAAACGAACTTTGTACTTTGCTATGAAGTTCTACCAGGAATGAGTTTTCATGCAAGAACTGTCTATTTCGACTAACTTTGTCCATCCAAAACGAACTTTGTACTTTGCTATGAAGTTCCACCACGAATGAGTTTTCATGCAAAAACTGTCTATTTCAACTAACTTTGTCCATCCAAAACGAACTTTGTACTTTGCTATGAAGTTCCACCAGGAATGAGTTTTCATGCAAAAACTGTCTATTTCAACTAAATTGATCCATCTAAAACGAACTTTGTACTTTGCTATGAAGTTCTACCAGGAATGAGTTTTCATGCAAGAACTGTCTATTTCGACTAACTTTGTCCATCCAAAACGAACTTTGTACTTTGCTATGAAGTTCCACCAGGAATGAGTTTTTATGCAAAAGCAGTCTATTTCAACTAACTTTGTCCATCCAAAACGAACTTTGTACTTTGCTATGAAGTTCCACCAGGAATGAGTTTTCATGCAAAAACTGTCTATTTCAACTAACTTTGTCCATCTAAAACGAACTTTGTACTTTGCTATGAAGTTCTACCAGGAATGAGTTTTCATGCAGGAACTGTCTATTTCAACTAAATTGATCCATCTAAAACGAACTTTGTACTTTGCTATGAAGTTCTACCAGGAATGAGTTTTCATGCAAGAACTGTCTATTTCGACTAACTTTGTCCATCCAAAACGAACTTTGTACTTTGCTATGAAGTTCCACCACGAATGAGTTTTCATGCAAAAACTGTCTATTTCAACTAACTTTGTCCATCCAAAACGAACTTTGTACTTTGCTATGAAGTTCCACCAGGAATGAGTTTTCATGCAAAAACTGTCTATTTCAACTAAATTGATCCATCTAAAACGAACTTTGTACTTTGCTATGAAGTTCTACCAGGAATGAGTTTTCATGCAAGAACTGTCTATTTCGACTAACTTTGTCCATCCAAAACGAACTTTGTACTTTGCTATGAAGTTCCACCAGGAATGAGTTTTCATGCAAAAACTGTCTATTTCAACTAAATTGATCCATCCAAAACGAACTTTGTACTTTGCTATGAAGTTCCACCACGAATGAGTTTTCATGCAAAAACTGTCTATTTCAACTAAATTGATCCATCCAAAACGAACTTTGTTCTTTGCTATGAAGTTCCACCAGGAATGAGTTTTCATGCAAAAACTGTCTATTTCAACTAAATTGATCCATCTAAAACGAACTTTGTACTTTGCTATGAAGTTCTACCAGGAATGAGTTTTCATGCAAGAACTGTCTATTTCGACTTACTTTGTCCATCCAAAACGAACTTTGTACTTTGCTATGAAGTTCCACCAGGAATGAGTTTTCATGCAAAAACTGTCTATTTCAACTAAATTGATCCATCCAAAACGAACTTTGTACTTTGCTATGAAGTTCCACCAGGAATGAGTTTTCATGCAAAAACTGTCTATTTCAACTAACTTTGTCCATCCAAAACGAACTTTGTACTTTGCTATGAAGTTCCACCAGGAATGAGTTTTCATGCAAAAACTGTCTATTTCAACTATTTTTGTCCATCCAAAACGAACTTTGTACTTTGCTATGAAGTTCCACCAGGAATGAGTTTTCATGCAAAAACTGTCTATTTCAACTAACTTTGTCCATCCAAAACGAACTTTGTACTTTGCTATGAAGTTCCACCAGGAATGAGTTTTCATGCAAAAACTGTCTATTTCAACTAAATTGATCCATCCAAAACGAACTTTGTTCTTTGCTATGAAGTTCCACCAGAAATGAGTTTTCATGCAAAAACTGTCTATTTCAACTAACTTTGTCCATCCAAAACGAACTTTGTACTTTGCTATGAAGTTCTACCAGGAATGAGTTTTCATGCAAGAACTGTCTATTTCAACTAACTTTGTCCATCCAAAACGAACTTTGTACTTTGCTATGAAGTTCCACCAGGAATGAGTTTTTATGCAAAAACTGTCTATTTCAACTAACTTTGTCCATCCGATTCGAACTTTGTACTTTGCTATGAAGTTCCACCAGGAATGAGTTTTCATGCAAAAACTGTCTATTTCAACTAACTTTGTCCATCCAAAACGAACTTTGTACTTTGCTATGAAGTTCCACCAGGAATGAGTTTTCATGCAAAAACTGTCTATTTCAACTAAATTGATCCATCCAAAACGAACTTTGTTCTTTGCTATGAAGTTCCACCAGGAATGAGTTTTCATGCAAAAACTGTCTATTTCAACTTAATTCGTCCATCCGATACGAACTTTGTACTTTGCTATGAAGTTCTACCAGGAATGAGTTTTCATGCAAGAACTGTCTATTTCAACTAAATTGGTGCATCCGATACGAACTTTGTTCTTTGCTATGAAGTTCCACCAGGAATGAGTTTTCATGCAAAAACTGTCTATTTCAACTAAATTGATCCATCCAAAACGAACTTTGTACTTTGCTATGAAGTTCCACCAGGAATGAGTTTTCATGCAAAAACTGTCTATTTCAACTAACTTTGTCCATCCAAAACGAACTTTGTACTTTGCTATGAAGTTCCACCAGGAATGAGTTTTCATGCAAAAACTGTCTATTTCAACTAAATTGATCCATCCAAAACGAACTTTGTACTTTGCTATGAAGTTCCACCAGGAATGAGTTTTCATGCAAAAACTGTCTATTTCAACTAAATTGATCCATCCAAAACGAACTTTGTACTTTGCTATGAAGTTCCACCAGGAATGAGTTTTCATGTAAAAACTGTCTATTTCAACTAACTTTGTCCATCCAAAACGAACTTTGTACTTTGCTATGAAGTTCCACCAGGAATGAGTTTTCATGCAAAAACTGTCTATTTCAACTAAATTGATCCATCCAAAACGAACTTTATACTTTGCTATGAAGTTCCACCAGGAATGAGTTTTCATGCAAAAACTGTCTATTTCAACTAAATTGATCCATCCAAAACGAACTTTTTACTTTGCTATGAAGTTCCACCAGGAATGAGTTTTTATGCAAAAACTGTCTATTTCAACTAACTTTGTCCATCCAAAACGAACTTTGTACTTTGCTATGAAGTTCCACCAGGAATGAGTTTTCATGCAAAAACTGTCTATTTCAACTAAATTGATCCATCCAAAACGAACTTTGTACTTTGCTATGAAGTTCCACCAGGAATGAGTTTTCATGCAAAAACTGTCTATTTCAACTAAATTGATCCATCCAAAACGAACTTTGTACTTTGCTATGAAGTTCCACCAGGAATGAGTTTTCATGCAAAAACTGTCTATTTCAACTAAATTGATCCATCCAAAACGAACTTTGTACTTTGCTATGAAGTTCCACCAGGAATGAGTTTTCATGCAAAAACTGTCTATTTCAACTAAATTGATCCATCCAAAACGAACTTTGTACTTTGCTATGAAGTTCCACCAGGAATGAGTTTTCATGCAAAAACTGTCTATTTCAACTAAATTGATCCATCCAAAACGAACTTTGTACTTTGCTATGAAGTTCCACCAGGAATGAGTTTTCATGCAAAAACTGTCTATTTCAACTAAATTGATCCATCCAAAACGAACTTTGTACTTTGCTATGAAGTTCCACCAGGAATGAGTTTTCATGTAAAAACTGTCTATTTCAACTAACTTTGTCCATCCAAAACGAACTTTGTACTTTGCTATGAAGTTCCACCAGGAATGAGTTTTCATGCAAAAACTGTCTATTTCAACTAAATTGATCCATCCAAAACGAACTTTGTACTTTGCTATGAAGTTCCACCAGGAATGAGTTTTCATGCAAAAACTGTCTATTTCAACTAAATTGATCCATCCAAAACGAACTTTGTACTTTGCTATGAAGTTCCACCAGGAATGAGTTTTTATGCAAAAACTGTCTATTTCAACTAACTTTGTCCATCCAAAACGAACTTTGTACTTTGCTATGAAGTTCCACCAGGAATGAGTTTTCATGCAAAAACTGTCTATTTCAACTAAATTGATCCATCCAAAACGAACTTTGTACTTTGCTATGAAGTTCCACCAGGAATGAGTTTTTATGCAAAAACTGTCTATTTCAACTAAATTGATCCATCCAAAACGAACTTTGTACTTTGCTATGAAGTTCCACCAGGAATGAGTTTTCATGCAAAAACTGTCTATTTCAACTAAATTGATCCATCCAAAACGAACTTTGTACTTTGCTATGAAGTTCCACCAGGAATGAGTTTTCATGCAAAAACTGTCTATTTCAACTAAATTGATCCATCCAAAACGAACTTTGTACTTTGCTATGAAGTTCCACCAGGAATGAGTTTTCATGCAAAAACTGTCTATTTCAACTAAATTGATCCATCCAAAACGAACTTTGTACTTTGCTATGAAGTTCCACCAGGAATGAGTTTTCATGTAAAAACTGTCTATTTCAACTAACTTTGTCCATCCAAAACGAACTTTGTACTTTGCTATGAAGTTCCACCAGGAATGAGTTTTCATGCAAAAACTGTCTATTTCAACTAAATTGATCCATCCAAAACGAACTTTGTACTTTGCTATGAAGTTCCACCAGGAATGAGTTTTTATGCAAAAACTGTCTATTTCAACTAACTTTGTCCATCCAAAACGAACTTTGTACTTTGCTATGAAGTTCCACCAGGAATGAGTTTTTATGCAAAAACTGTCTATTTCAACTAACTTTGTCCATCCAAAACGAACTTTGTACTTTGCTATGAAGTTCCACCAGGAATGAGTTTTTATGCAAAAACTGTCTATTTCAACTAACTTTGTCCATCCAAAACGAACTTTGTACTTTGCTATGAAGTTCCACCAGGAATGAGTTTTTATGCAAAAACTGTCTATTTCAACTAACTTTGTCCATCTAAAACGAACTTTGTACTTTGCTATGAAGTTCCACCAGGAATGAGTTTTCATGCAAAAACTGTCTATTTCAACTAACTTTGTCCATCCAAAACGAACTTTGTACTTTGCTATGAAGTTCCACCAGGAATGAGTTTTTATGCAAAAACTGTCTATTTCAACTAACTTTGTCCATCCAAAACGAACTTTGTACTTTGCTATGAAGTTCCACCAGGAATGAGTTTTTATGCAAAAACTGTCTATTTCAACTAACTTTGTCCATCCAAAACGAACTTTGTACTTTGCTATGAAGTTCCACCAGGAATGAGTTTTTATGCAAAAACTGTCTATTTCAACTAACTTTGTCCATCCAAAACGAACTTTGTACTTTGCTATGAAGTTCCACCAGGAATGAGTTTTTATGCAAAAACTGTCTATTTCAACTAACTTTGTCCATCTAAAACGAACTTTGTACTTTGCTATGAAGTTCCACCAGGAATGAGTTTTCATGCAAAAACTGTCTATTTCAACTAACTTTGTCCATCCAAAACGAACTTTGTACTTTGCTATGAAGTTCCACCAGGAATGAGTTTACATGCAAAAACTGTCTATTTCAACTAACTTTGTCCATCCAAAACGAACTTTGTACTTTGCTATGAAGTTCCACCAGGAATGAGTTTTCATGCAAAAACTGTCTATTTCAACTAACTTTGTCCATCCAAAACGAACTTTGTACTTTGCTATGAAGTTCCTCCAGGAATGAGTTTTTATGCAAAAACTGTCTATTTCAACTAACTTTGTCCATCCAAAACGAACTTTGTACTTTGCTATGAAGTTCCACCAGGAATGAGTTTTTATGCAAAAACTGTCTATTTCAACTAACTTTGTCCATCCAAAACGAACTTTGTACTTTGCTATGAAGTTCCACCAGGAATGAGTTTTTATGCAAAAACTGTCTATTTCAACTAACTTTGTCCATCCAAAACGAACTTTGTACTTTGCTATGAAGTTCCACCAGGAATGAGTTTTTATGCAAAAACTGTCTATTTCAACTAACTTTGTCCATCCAAAACGAACTTTGTACTTTGCTATGAAGTTCCACCAGGAATGAGTTTTCATGCAAAAACTGTCTATTTCAACTAACTTTGTCCATCCAAAACGAACTTTGTACTTTGCTATGAAGTTCCACCAGGAATGAGTTTTCATGCAAAAACTGTCTATTTCAACTAACTTTGTCCATCCAAAACGAACTTTGTACTTTGCTATGAAGTTCCACCAGGAATGAGTTTTTATGCAAAAACTGTCCTATTTCAACTAACTTTGTCCATCCAAAACGAACTTTGTACTTTGCTATGAAGTTCCACCAGGAATGAGTTTTTATGCAAAAACTGTCTATTTCAACTAACTTTGTCCATCTAAAACGAACTTTGTACTTTGCTATGAAGTTCCACCAGGAATGAGTTTTTATGCAAAAACTGTCTATTTCAACTAACTTTGTCCATCCAAAACGAACTTTGTACTTTGCTATGAAGTTCCACCAGGAATGAGTTTTTATGCAAAAACTGTCTATTTCAACTAACTTTGTCCATCCAAAACGAACTTTGTACTTTGCTATGAAGTTCCACCAGGAATGAGTTTTTATGCAAAAACTGTCTATTTCAACTAACTTTGTCCATCCAAAACGAACTTTGTACTTTGCTATGAAGTTCCACCATTAATGAGTTTTCATGCAAAAACTGTCTATTTCAACTAAATTGATCCATCCAAAACGAACTTTGTACTTTGCTATGAAGTTCCACCAGGAATGAGTTTTTATGCAAAAAACTGTCTATTTCAACTAACTATGTCCATCCAAAACGAACTTTGTACTTTGCTATGAAGTTCCACCAGGAATGAGTTTTTATGCAAAAACTGTCTATTTCAACTAAATTGATCCATCCAAAACGAACTTTGTACTTTGCTATGAAGTTCCACCAGGAATGAGTTTTCATGCAAAAACTGTCTATTTCAACTAACTTTGTCCATCCAAAACGAACTTTGTACTTTGCTATGAAGTTCCCACATTAATGAGTTTTCATGCAAAAACTGTCTATTTCAACTAAATTGATCCATCCAAAACGAACTTTGTACTTTGCTATGAAGTTCCACCAGGAATGAGTTTTTATGCAAAAACTGTCTATTTCAACTAACTTTGTCCATCCAAAAACGAACTTTGTACTTTGCTATGAAGTTCCACCAGAATGAGTTTCATGCAAAAACTGTCTATTTCAACTAACTTTGTCCATCCAAAACGAACTTTGTACTTTGCTATGAAGTTCCACCAGGAATGAGTTTTTATGCAAAAACTGTCTATTTCAACTAACTTTGTCCATCCAAAACGAACTTTGTACTTGCTATGAAGTTCCACCAGGAATGAGTTTTTATGCAAAAACTGTCTATTTCAACTAACTTTGTCCATCCAAACGAACTTTGTACTTTGCTATGAAGTTCCACCAGGAATGAGTTTTTATGCAAAAACTGTCTATTTCAACTAACTTTGTCCATCCAAAACGAACTTTGTACTTTGCTATGAAGTTCCACCAGGAATGAGTTTTTATGCAAAAACTGTCTATTTCAACTAACTTTGTCCATCCAAAACGAACTTTGTACTTTGCTATGAAGTTCCACCAGGAATGAGTTTTTATGCAAAAAACTGTCTATTTCAACTAACTTTGTCCATCTCAAAACGAACTTTGTACTTTGCTATGAAGTTCCACCAGGAATGAGTTTTTATGCAAAAACTGTCTATTTCAACTAACTTTGTCCATCCAAAACGAACTTTGTACTTTGCTATGAAGTTCCACCAGGAATGAGTTTTTATGCAAAAACTGTCTATTTCAACTAACTTTGTCCATCCAAAACGAACTTTGTACTTTGCTATGAAGTTCCACCAGGAATGAGTTTTTATGCAAAAACTGTCTATTTCAACTAACTTTGTCCATCCAAAACGAACTTTGTACTTTGCTATGAAGTTCCACCAGGAATGAGTTTTTATGCAAAAACTGTCTATTTCAACTAACTTTGTCCATCTAAAACGAACTTTGTACTTTGCTATGAAGTTCCACCAGGAATGAGTTTTTATGCAAAAACTGTCTATTTCAACTAACTTTGTCCATCCAAAACGAACTTTGTACTTTGCTATGAAGTTCCACCAGGAATGAGTTTTTATGCAAAAACTGTCTATTTCAACTAACTTTGTCCATCCAAAACGAACTTTGTACTTTGCTATGAAGTTCCACCAGGAATGAGTTTTTTATGCAAAAACTGTCTATTTCAACTAACTTTGTCCCATCCAAAACGAACTTTGTACTTTGCTATGAAGTTCCACCAGGAATGAGTTTTTATGCAAAAACTGTCTATTTCAACTAACTTTGTCCATCCAAAACGAACTTTGTACTTTGCTATGAAGTTCCACCATTAATGAGTTTTCATGCAAAAACTGTCTATTTCAACTAAATTGATCCATCCAAAACGAACTTTGTACTTTGCTATGAAGTTCCACCAGGAATGAGTTTTTATGCAAAAACTGTCCATTTCAACTAACTTTGGTCCATCCAAAACGAACTTTGTACTTTGCTATGAAGTTCCACCAGGAATGAGTTTTTATGCAAAAACTGTCTATTTCAACTAACTTTGTCCATCCAAAACGAACTTTGTACTTTGCTATGAAGTTCCACCAGGAATGAGTTTTTTATGCAAAAACTGTCTATTTCAACTAACTTTGTCCATCTAAAACGAACTTTGTACTTTGCTATGAAGTTCCACCAGGAATGAGTTTTTATGCAAAAACTGTCTATTTCAACTAACTTTGTCCATCCAAAACGAACTTTGTACTTTGCTATGAAGTTCCACCAGGAATGAGTTTTTATGCAAAAACTGTCTATTTCAACTAACTATGTCCATCCAAAACGAACTTTGTACTTTGCTATGAAGTTCCACCAGGAATGAGTTTTTTATGCAAAAACTGTCTATTTCAACTTACTTTGTCCATCCAAAACGAACTTTGTACTTTGCTATGAAGTTCCACCAGGAATGAGGTTTTTTATGCAAAAACTGTCTATTTCAACTAACTTTGTCCATCCAAAACGAACTTTGTACTTTGCTATGAAGTTCCACCATTAATGAGTTTTCATGCAAAAAACTGTCTATTTCAACTAAATTGATCCATCCAAAACGAACTTTGTACTTTGCTATGAAGTTCCACCAGGAATGAGTTTTTATGCAAAAACTGTCTATTTCAACTAACTTTGTCCATCCAAAACGAACTTTGTACTTTGCTATGAAGTTCCACCAGGAATGAGTTTTTATGCAAAAACTGTCTATTTCAACTAACTTTGTCCATCCAAAACGAACTTTGTACTTTGCTATGAAGTTCCACCAGGAATGAGTTTTTATGCAAAAACTGTCTATTTCAACTAACTTTGTCCATCCAAAACGAACTTTGTACTTTGCTATGAAGTTCCACCAGGAATGAGTTTTTATGCAAAAACTGTCTATTTCAACTAACTATGTCCATCCAAAACGAACTTTGTACTTTGCTATGAAGTTCCACCAGGAATGAGTTTTTATGCAAAAAACTGTCTATTTCAACTAACTTTGTCCATCCAAAACGAACTTTGTACTTTGCTATGAAGTTCCA